>NC_057805.1:125533234-125787796 GCF_018294505.1 Triticum aestivum | reverse complement strand
TGGGAAGTGGTGGCGGGGCTCGGCGAGGAGAGAACAGAGTAACGGGCGGGGGGGGTACGGGCCGTTAGGTAGTGCCCTCTTTGCCGTCCGCCTCTCTTTGTTGTCTGCCCTTTTGCCTCTTTGCCGTTTGCTGGCAGACGGCAAAGAGGTGGGCCGTTAAGTTTTTTCCAAACGGGCGGGGGGTGGGGGCCACCTCTCTCTTTGTCGTCTGCCAGCGGACGGCAAAGATTCTTTGCCGTTTGCTGGCAGACGGCAAAGAGCTCGCAGATGGCAAAGAGCTTCTTTGCCGTCTGCCATTTCTTTGCCGTCTTCTTTCGGGTAGCTGATGGCAAAGAGCTTCTTTGCCGTCAGCTAGCAGACGACAAAGAGCTGGCAGATGGCAAATTAGCCGATTCTAGTAGTGTGAGTCGAATTATGCCACACATGACTTGGAGTTAGCAGCCGTAGTGCATGCACTCAGGACCTGGAGACAGTTTCTTATTGGAAATCGTTGTGATGTGTACACGGATCATAAGATTTAGAAGTACATTTTCACACAGAAGGAGCTGAATTCAGGCAAAGGAGATGGTTGGAGCTTATAAAGGATTACGATATGAAGTTGCATTATCATCTAGGCAAGGTCAATGTCGTAGTAGACGCTTTGAGCCAGAAGAGTTATGCCAATACCCTCGTAAGCGGAGGATTGCCAAAGGAGTTAGCCGAAGATCTCAGGGAGCTTCGTTTGGA
The DNA here is from genome assembly GCF_018294505.1 of Triticum aestivum. Taxonomy (NCBI): domain Eukaryota; kingdom Viridiplantae; phylum Streptophyta; class Magnoliopsida; order Poales; family Poaceae; genus Triticum; species Triticum aestivum. The sequence goes on along the minus strand of NC_057805.1, from coordinate 125,787,070 downwards.
GATAGTCCCTAGAGGTTTTGTTGCAGCATTGGAAGTTCAGTCAACATTATTGGGAAAGATTCGAGAAGCTCAGAAGCATGACAAGGAAATTGCCGAGATAAAGGAGAGAATGAGCAAAGGAAATGCCAAAGGTTTTCGTGAGGATGAGCACGACACCTTGTGGTTTGAGGACCGTGTTTATGTACCCAATAATGCAGAGATCAGGAAGTTGATACTTCAGGAAGCTCATGACTCGCCATACTCGATACACCCCGTAAACACCAAGATGTATTTGGATTTGAAGGAGCATTTCTAGTGGACTGGTATGAAGAAGGATATTGCCGAGTATGTAGCCATATGTGATGTATGTCAGAGAGTGAAGGCAGAACATCAGAAGCCAGCCGGATTATTGCAACCTATGCCGATACCCGAATGGAAGTGGGACAAGCTTGGCATGGATTTCATCATGGGATTACCCAAGACCCGATCGAGATATGATTCTATTTGGGTAGTAGTGGATCGTTTGACCAAAGTGGCTCACTTTATCCCAGTGAAGACCACCTATACAAGTGCGAAGTTGGCCAAGATATATATGACCAGGATCGTATGTCTGCACGGAGTTCCGAGGACCATTGTATCAGATAGAGGAACACAGTTTACTTCAAAGTTTTGGCACCAGCTGCACCAGACTTTGGGAACGAGGCTAGAGTTCAGTACAACTTTTCATCCACAGACAGATGGACAGACCGAGAGAGTCAATCAGATTCTGGAGGACATGTCGAGAGCTTGTGCGCTAGATTATGGATCTAGTTGGGATGATAACTTGCCCTACGCGGAGTTCTCATACAACAACAGTTACCAAGCCAGTTTAAAGATGGCACCTTTTGAAGCACTGTATGGAAGGAGGTGCAGAACGCCATTGATGTGAGATGAAGTTGGAGACCGTCAGTTGTTTGGACCAGATTTGATTAAAGAGTCCAAAGAGAAGGTTAAGTTGATTCGGGATAGACTGAAGGTACCTCAGTCTAGGCAGAAGAGTTACGCAGACTCCAGGCGCAAGAGGTAGTCTATGAAATCGAAGACAGAGAATTTCTCCGTGTATCACCACTGCGAGGAGTTAAGCGCTTTGGAGTTAAAGGAAAGTTGGCCCCGAGATTTGTAGGACCATATCGAGTTTTGGAACGTATGGGAGAAGTGGCCTACAAGTTGGAGTTACCCGAAGGACTGTCAGGAGTTCATGATGTGTTTCACGTTTCCCAGTTGAAGAAGTGCCATGGAGAGATGGCCGATATTCCTCTAAGAGATATAGTGCCCCTGGAAGCAATTCAATCAGATAGTGATTTGACTTATGAGGAGAAACCAGTCAAGATTCTCGAGTTTGCCAGCCGAGTTACACGCAGTAAGGTTATTAAGTTTTGCAAAGTTCAGTGGAGCCACCATACCGAAGATGAAGCCACCTGGGAACGAGAGGAAGGGCTACGCAAAGACCACCCACACCTATTTTCTAGCCAACCAGAATCTCGAGGACGAGATTCATGTTAAGGGGGGTAGGTTTGTAACATCCCAAATTTTCAATTTGGAATGTTATACATAGGTCATCATATTGCATATCATATTTTATTGCATGAAAATCCTAAGCAACTCAAGGACCCACGGAGAGAGTTGGGGATTTCACGATTTTCATATTTGAATTTTCTCAGATATTGAAAAAGGGGATCATTTTGGTTTTAATTATTTTTCTATACAAAAATATTTCTAATTAAAAATATATGAGAGGAGATAATATGACTTCTCCAAAATAAATGAAATATTGGAGGAAAAATGTTAAAATCAAATAAATAATTTTATTCGGATTTATTGCTATTTTATTTGAATTAGAAAAATATGCATTTTTCAAAATTGCATTCTTATCCCAAATAAATGTTCAGTTTGTCCGAAATATTATTAGAGGACCGTGGAAATTTATTTCAGTATTTCTGGACCTCGTTTGGTATTTCTGTTATTTAGTTTACTCCATCCGTTAAAAAAAAGACGCGCACCGACCTAACGGCCCATGCCCGACCCGGACACTGCCACGGCAGGCCTTTATAAGGCGAGGCCGAGGCCGCCCCAGCCCACCCAGCCGCCCCGTGCTGCCCGCCGCCGCCGCGCCAGATCTCTCCAGAGCCGCAGCCGTTGACCCCGTTGACCGGTCGGTTTTCTCTTGGGTAACCCCGGTTTTTTTGGGTTGCCGGTTTATTTTCTTAGATCGGCTTTTCATCGGTTTATTTACTTAGCGACGTTCGTCCGATCGTTCGTTTGACGAACGTTGTTTGCCGGATAGGTTCAGCCAGCGAACGTTCGTTCGTTAGTCTTTTCTTTTTATTTTATTTTCGGCCAGGGACCTATCCGCGATTATTTTTATCACAGATTAGCCCCTGATCTTCAAACCCTCGTAACTTTTCAACCGTTTGTCCAAATCCAGTGAAACCAATGCCAAAATCGTCGTCTCGAGCCCCTCTTTCTGTTTAATCAATTTGACAATGTTTTGACAATTTAAAATTTGGTTTCAAGCAGATTTGAATTCGAAGTTCTTTTGACCGTAGTTTCAGTTCCGTAGCTCCGATTCGATTGATTCTTTTTGCAAATAGAATCTCTTCAGTTGAGTTTTCCGATTCGATCTTCTTATTTGGGATTTACCTTTGAATCATTGCTTGATTGCTTATGTATGCTATTGTTTGTTTGCGATAGAATTCCCGAAGTGCGAAGCGTGCTAGTACGAGTATCTAGGGTTTGCAGATTGTCAGCAAGGCAAGTAACACATTGATCATACTCTTTTCATACCCAGTTTTTATGCATTAGTTACAACCCTCAAACATTGCATGGTTAGGATTTGATAACATGTGGGTATTGAGAAGTAGATGATGAGGTAGGACCTATTACCTGTTTTATTATCAAACCCTTGGGAGTTACTTCTATGTTATGCTTATGTTGCCATGCTATGCTTGTAGACATGGATTGGGTTTGAGTGTATCCGTGAAAGATGTGAGATTGTTAATTAATGGTTCAACTTAAGGTGGCAACTTTAATACACATCTGGGTGGGTTGTTGGTTTGGGCACCTGGGGTTATACCAGTGTTGTCCTAGGAGATCCCGGGGTTATACCGTGTGATCCTCCTATGGTCCGCCACCCAGGCTCAAAGGGATCATAAGATTATTCATGCTAGAAACTTCCGTGTGCAGACACAAGCTATTACGGGCTCTAGCATAGTTGAGTAGGTTGCATGACCTCTTCCAGTGGTAGGCTAGCAGATGTAGGGGATGTAGGTTGGTACTGTCTACCCGGGGTTAGAGTTAATGCTTCTGAAAGACTGTGTCTCGGTCATCCGTTTCTCAAACACCATGTAGTGCGAGAAATACAATGGAGGAGATCGAGTCTTGTGGGGAAAAGAGCGCAAATCTCTGCAGAGTGTACAAACTAATCATGGTTAGCCGTGTCCCCGGTTATGGACATCTTGAGTATCTGGTTCTTGGATTATCATGTTGATCTCATCACTCTATTTTAATTTGTTGGGTTGATAATTATTAATTGGGATTGAGATGGGGGTACCTTCTCAATGTTTCAACCACCATGATAGTAAAATAAAATATATTCCTTTGTTGTAGGAAAAAATTGGCTTTTCACAAAACACTTTAACAATAGAGCCTCCACCAGCCATATATGCATTTAGTGATAGTATTTATTCTGTTGATTGCTCTACTATGTTATATTGCCAGCATATTCCATGTGCTAACCCGTTCCGGGCTGCAACATATCATGTTGTAGACTTTTCAGACGAAGAGTAAGGTGCGCTTGTCGTGCACTCAGCTATGCCGTTGGAGTTGATGGACTCACTTTATCTTGCACGCCTTCCGCTGTTATCTTATTGAGATGGCCTTAAGCCATATTTATTGTAATAAGTTCTCTATTAAGACCATCGATGTAATAAGTGTGTGATTGCTACTCTGTTATAAATCCATTCAAGTACTGTGTGTGTCAGCATTACCGATCCAGGGATGACATTAAACATAGAGATTTGACCGTCTGAGGTCGGATCACTACAGCCGCGCGCTGCTACCTCTTGAGCATGCGTTGGTTTTCCCTTGAAGAGGAAAGGGTGATGTAGCAAAGTAGCATAAGTATTTCCCTCAGTTTTTGAGAACCAAGGTATCAATCAAGTAGGAGGTTACACGCAAGTCGCCTCGTACCTGCACAAACAAATAAGAACCTTGCAACCAACGCGATAAAGGGGTTGTCAATCCCTTCACGGCCACATGCAAAAGTGAGATCTGATAGAGATAATAAGATAAATATTTTTGGTATTTTTATGACATAGATTGGAAAGTAAAGATTGCAAAATACAAGATGGAAGAAATAGTAAATTGATAGGAAAATAATATGATGGAAGATAGACCCGTAGGCCATAGGTTTCACTAGTGGCTTCTCTCAAGATAGCATAATTTACGGTGGGTGAATGAATTACTGTCGAGCAATGTATTGAAAAGCGCATAGTTATGAGAATATCTAGGCATGATCATGTATATAGGCATCACGTCCGCGATAAGTAGACCGAAACTATTCTGCATCTACTACTAGTACTCCACACATCGACCGCTATCCATCATGCATCTAGAGTATTAAGTTCATAAGAACAGAGTAACGCATTAGGCAAGATGACATGATGTAGAGGGATAAACTCAAGCAATATGATATAAACCCCATCTTTTTATCCTCGGCGGCAACAATACAATACGTGCCTTGCCGCCGCTGCTGTCACTGGGAAGGACACCGCAAGATTGAATCCAAAGCTAAGCACTTATCCCACTACAAGAAAGATCAATCTAGTAGGCCAAACCAAACTGATAATTCGAAGAGACTTGCAAAGATATTTAAATCATGCATAAAAGAATTCAGAGAAGAATCAAATATTTTTCATATATAATATTGATCATAAACCCACAATTCATCGGATCTCGACAAACACACTGTAAAAAGAATTACATCGAATAGATCTCCAAGAAGATCGAGGAGAACTTTGTATTGAGATCCAAAGAGAGAGAAGAAACCATCTAGCTAATATCTATGGACCCGAAGGTCTGTGGTAAACTACTCACACATCATCGGAGAGGCTATGGTGTTGATGTAAAAGCCCTCCGTGATCGATTCCCCCTCCGGCAGAGCGCCGGAAAAGGCCCCAAGATGGGATCTCATGGGTACAGAAGGTTGCGGCGGTGGAAATAGGGTTTCGTGGTGCTCTCGAATGTTTTCAGGTTATATGAGTATATATAGGCGAAATAAGTAGGTCGGTGGAGCCACGAGGGGCCCACGAGGGTGGGGGCGCGCCTCCCTGCCTCGTGGCTTCCTTGACGTCCACTCCAAGTCTCTTGGATTGCGTTTGTTCCAAAAATAACTCTCCCGAAGGTTTCATTCCGTTTGGATTTCGTTTGATATTCCTTTTCTGCAAAACACTGAAATAGGCAAAATAAAACAGCAATTTGCACTGGGCCTTTGGTTAATAGGTTAGTCCCAAAAATAATATAAAAGTGCATAGTAAAGCCCATTAAACATCCAAAATAGATAATATAATAGCATGGAACAATCAAAAATTATAGATACGTTGGAGACGTATCGAGCATCCCCAAGCTTAATTCCTGCTCGTCCTCAAGTAGGTAAATGATAAAAACAGAATTTTTGATGTGGAATGCTACCTAGCATAATTCTTAATGTAATTTTCTTTATTGTGGCATGAATGTTCAGATCCGAAAGATTCAAGACAAAAGTTTAATATTGACATAAAAATAATAATACTTCAAGCATACTAACTAAGCAAATATGTCTTCTCAAAATAACATGGCCAAAGAAAGCTTATCCCTACAAAATCATATAGTTTGGTTATGCTTCATTTTCGTCACACAAAATGCTCTCATCATGCACAACCTCGATGAAAAGCCAAGCAATTGTTTCATACTATAGTAATCGCAAAAAAATTCAACTTTCACGCAATATATGAGCATGAGCCATGGACATAGCACTATGGGTGGAATAGAATATAATGATGGAGGTTGTGTGGAGAAGACAAAAAAGAGAAAGTCTCACATCGACGCGGCTAATCAATGGGCTAGGGAGATGCCCATCAATTGATTCCAATGCAAGGAGTAGGGATTGCCATGCAACGGATGCACTAGAGCTATAAATGTATGAAAGCTCAACAAAAGAAACTAAGTGGGTGTGCATCCAACTTGCTTGCTCATGAAGACCTAGGGCATTTGAGGAAGCCCATTGTTCGAATATACAAGCCAAGTTCTATAATGAAAAATCCCCACTAGTATATGAAAGCGACAAAACAAGAGACTCTCTATCATAAAGATCATGGAGCTACTTTGATGCACAAGTATGGAAAAAAGGATAGTAGCATTGTCCCTTTTATTTCTTATCCTCTCTTTTTTTTCTTTTTTTTTTGGCCTTCCTTTTTTTGGCCTTTCTCCTTTTATTATTTGGGGACAATGCTCTATTAATGATGATCATCACACTTCTATTTATTTACAACTCAATGATTACAACTTGGTACTAGAACAAATATGACTATATGAATGCCTCCGGCGGTGTACCGGGATGAGCAATGAATCAAGAGTGACATGTATGATAAATTATGCATGGTGGCTTTGCCACAAATACGATGTCAACTACATGATCATGCAAAGCAATATTACAATGATGAGGTGTGTCATAATAAATAAAACGGTGGAAAGTTGCATGGCAATATATCTCGGAATGGCTATGGAAATGCCATAATAGGTAGGTATGGTGGCTGTTTTGAGGAAGATATAAGTGGGTTTATGTTTGATAGAGCATATCCTATCACGGGGGTTGGATGCACCGGCAAAGTTTGCACCAACTCTCAAGGTGAGAAAGGGCAATGCACGGTACCGAAGAGGCTAGCAATGATGGAAAGGTGAGAGTGCGTATAATCCATGGACTCAACATTAGTCATAAAGAACTCACATACTTATTGCAAAAATCTACAAGTCATCAAAAACCAAGCATTACGCCCATGCTCCTAGAGGGATAGATTGGTAGGAAAAGACCATCGCTCATCCCCGACTGCCACTCATAAGGATGACAATCAAAGAACACCTCATGTTTCAAATTTGTCACACAACGGTTACGATACGTGCATGCTACGGGACTTGCAAACTTCAACACAAGTATTTCTCAAATTCACAACTACTCAACTAGCATGGCTCTAATATTACCACGTTCTTATCTCAAAACAATCATCAAGTATCAAACTTCTCATAGTATTCAATGCACTTTTATGAAAGTTTTTATTATACCCATCTTGGATGCCTATCATATTAGGACTAATTTTATAGCCAAAGCAAACTACCATGCTATTTTAAGGGACTCTCAAAATAATATAAGTGAATCATGAGAGATCAATAATAAAACCACCACCGTGCTCTAAAAGATATAAGTGAGGCACTAGAGCAAAATTATCTAGCTCAAAAAGATATAAGTGAAGCACATAGAGTATTCTAATAAATTCCGATTCAGGTGTGTCTCTCCAAAAGGTGTGTACAACAAGGATGATTGTGGTAAACTAAAGAGCAAAGACTCAAATTATACAAGACGCTCCAAGCAAAACACATATCATGTGGTGAATAAAAATATATAGCCTCAAGTAAGTTACCGATGGATGAAGACGAAAGAGGGGATGCCTTCCGGGGCATCCCCGAGCTTAGGCTTTTGGTTGTCCTTGAATTTTACCTTGGGGTGCCTTGGGCATCCCCAAGCTTAGCCTCTTACCACTCCTTATTCCATAATCCATCAAATCTTTACCCAAAACTTGAAAACTTCACAACACAAAACTCAACAGAAAATCTCACGAGCTCCGCTAGTATAAGAAAACAAATCACCACTTTAAGGTACTGTAATGAACTCATTCTTTATTTATATTGGTGTTAAACCTACTGTATTCCAACTTCTCTATGGTTCATACCCCCCGATACTAGCCATAGATTCATCAAAATAAGCAAACAACACATGAAAAACAGAATCTGTCAAAAACAGAACAGTCTGGACTAATCTGGATCAAACGTATACTTCTGTAACTCCAAAAATTCTGAATAAAATTGGTGGACGTGAGGAATTTGTCTATTAATCATATTCAAAAAGAATCAACCTAATAGCACTCTCCAATCTCGTGAGCGCTAAAGTTTCTAGTTTTTACAGCAAGATCATAAAGACTTCACCAGTCTTCCCAAAGGTTATACTTGGCACAAACACTAACTAAAACATAAAAACACATCTTAACAGAAGCTAGATGAATTACTTATTACCAAAAAGAACCAAAATGCAAGAAACAAAAATAAAATTGGGTTGCCTCCCAACAAGCGCTATCGTTTAACGCCCCTAGCTAGGCATAAAGGCAAGAATAGATCTAGGTATTATCATCATTGGTATGCAATCCGTAAGTGGCTCTCATAATAGATGCATAAGGTAATTTAATTTTCTTCCTAGGAAAGTGTTCCATGCCTTTCCTTAATGGAAATTGGAATCTAATATTTCCTTCTTTCATATCAATAATTGCACCAATCGTTCTAAGGAAAGGTCTACCAAGAATAATTGGACATGTAGGATTGCAATCAGTATCAAGAACAATGAAATCTATGGGAACATAATTCCTATTTGAAACAATAAGAACATCATTAATTCTTCCCATAGGTTTCTTAATGGTGGAATCCGCATCCTAGCGGTTATTTCCTTGCACTCATCAATGGAAATTCTCATAGATTTGAGAGACTCATTGATATCATGCTTAGGTGGAATAGATCTAAGTTTCAAAGAATCAACATCAAGAGAAATTCTATCCACGTTCCTAGCCAACTCATCAAACTTAGGCAATTTTTCTTCAAGCAAAGCATTGAAATTCTTTAGCGAACTAACAAATTCTTTAACACTAGTCTCAAAATCAGAGGGCATCTTATTATAATTTCCATAAGAGTTGTTGTAGGAATTACCATAATTACTTGAGGAATTACTAGGAAACGGCCTAGGATTGAAGTTTCCTCTATACGCACTACAAAAAATACACTTCCGTGATGATACGTGTTTGTCACAGTAGGTCGCGTTTTTTGTCATGCATTTACATCCATGACGATTTTATGACAGAATCAAGAAAGTCATACCTGTGATGTCGTAGAAGTATTCATGACATTACCAAAATTATCATCACGGAAGTGTCCACTTCCATGATGATAAATTGCGCGTCACAGAAGTGCTTTCGTCAAGGGTGACCGACACGTGGCATCCACCGTAAGGGAACGCCGTTAAGCTATCGGGTCCGGTTTTGGATCCGATAACCCGTTAACACCCCGGAGCAATGGGGATTTTCCACGTGTAAAATCATCATTGGCTGGAGGAAACACGTGTCAGCTCCGCGTTGGCACAGGTGTCACTCATCCAATGGGCGAGATGCGCCTATGATATATTGACACGTGGATCGGCCCAAAAGTGGCCCATAAAACTTAAATGGGCCGTCCCAACTAAAGGCCCGCAAGATTTTACGGGCCATAATGGGCTGACCCAGCTAAAGGCCCACAAGATTTTGCGGACCATAATGGGCTGGCCCAGCTAAAGGCCCGCAAGATTTTGCGGGCCATAATGGGCCGACCCAGGTAAAGGCCCACAAGATTTTTGCGGGCCATAATGGGCCAGCCCAGGTGAAGGCCCACAAGATTTTTGTGGAACATAATGGGCCGGCCCAGCTAAAGGCCCACAAGATTTCGCCGACATTAATGGGCCGGCCTAGCTGTAGGCCCACAAGATTTTGAGGACCCTAGTAGGGCGGCCCATTAACTGGCTGCCATGTTTTGGGCCAAATGCCGGCCCATATTTGATTCGGTCCATTAATGGCTTGCCACGTTCCAGGCCTAACAATGGCCCATATGAGATCCAGCCCGTTAAAAGCCTACCACGTTCTGGGCCAAATTAAGGCCAAGATCAGGTCCGGCCCTTTAAGAGGCTTTGGGCTAAATTATGGCCCATATCATTCGGCCCGTCAACTGGACGCTACGCTTCTGGGTCCATTTGCTAAAGGCCCATTTGGTAATTCGACCTGATATTACTTTCGGTCTGTTAAAGGCCCGTTTAACATTTCGGCCCTATATTAATTTTGGCCTGTTAAAAGCCCGTCATGTAGTTGGGCCTAACTACGGCCCGGTTTTGCATTCGGCCTGTTCGCAGTCGATAATCTGATTGGGCCAAACAAGGACCGAGACAATTTTGGCCTGTTATAAGCCCATGATTTGATTGGCACATTTGACAATTTCCTGCAAAAAAGATCCATAAGGCACATGCGGAAAAGTAGAAGTTCAAATTGTCATGTGATTTCATAGACAGTACCTCATCCCGGGAACGAGGCCAGTGCATAACAAGGTTTTTCCATTCAATGTCTTCTAAATTTAGCACAGGAGACTTCACCAGAAATTCGTTTATAGACTTGCCATCAAAGTGTGGTTTCCTTAGGTAACACCGATACTGCTGCAATGCTTCCTTGAAAAGCACAAGCAAGCATTTGCTCGTCATGACTATCCAGATTGTCCTCTATAGGCGGCTCGCTCTACCCTCCTCTTATCCCTCTCCTCCCTCCTTTGCGCGTAGAACTCGCGCTCGTTGATGATGTCCTGCGGGAAGCGTTCGCGCCACAGTGCCATGGCTTCCTCGTCCATCTCGGCGATGCCAAGACGGTGCTCCCGCCTCTGGTTGTCGCGACGATCCTTGTCGGTGATAAGCCGCGGTAGAGGCGCGAGCTCCTGTGCCCGCTCCCACGTCGGCACGTTGGGGAAGTTCAATGTTCTATGAGGCCACCGGAGGCGCCACGCCGCCGCGTCATACGCGCGGGCGGCCTCATTGGCGGTGTCAAAATTGCCGAGGCCGAGGCGCATCACGCGGAACCGGATCTCGGCGGAGAAGCCGCCGGAGGGGCGCGCGCGGACGCCGCGGTATCCCCAAGTTTCCCGGCGACGCGGCGGCGGCGACGTGAGAAAGAGCAGGGAGAGAGCGGTGGCGAGGCACAGAGCGGGGAGAGAGCGGTGGCAAGGCATAGAGCGGTGGGAGGGCATTGGATTTTATAAAGCGCGCCGGACACCGCGCGCCAAAACTAGCGCACGCCCGGCCGCTTTTTCCCGCGCACGCGCAATCCTTTCCCGACGTCTTTGCTATCGCTACTGTCTTCTCTACTGTTATATTTATTTAATATTTAATATTTATCTCTACTTCTCTACTCTCTACTTTTTCCCTACTCTTATAAAAAATAGAGTTGCTGATGATGGTATTCCTGCCATCCTGCAATATAGGCCATCCGATTATATCGGACGGATAGGAAGGAAACTGTGGCAATTTTGCAAAAAGATACCCACACCCCTCTCCACATTTGCAAATAAGGCATTCCCTCGTTCATCCTTTTCTCCCACAAGATAAACTACTCATACAAATGCATCTTGATGTTCCGTGCAACGCATGGGCATCTTGCTAGTTTCTCTACTCTTATAAAAAACAAATTTGGTGATGATGGTGTTCCTGCCATCCTGCAATATAGGCCATCCAATTTATATCCGACGGATAGGAAGGAAACTGTGGCAATTTTGCAAAAAGATACCCACACCCCTCTCCGCATTTGCAAATAAGGCATTCCCTCGTTCATCCTTTTCTCCCACAAGATAAACTACTCATACAAATGCATCTTGATGTTCCGTGCAACGCATGGGCATCTTGCTAGTCTTATAAAAAACAGAGTTGGTGATGATGGTGTGCCTGCCAGCCTGCAATATATGCCGTCCGATTTATATCTAACAGATAGGAAGGAAACAATGGCAATTTTGCAAAAAGATACCCACACCTCTCTTCAGATTTGCAAATAAGGCCTTCCCTTGTTCATCCTTTTCTCCCACAAAATAAACTACTCATACAAATGCATCTTGATGCGTGCAACGCATGGGCATCTTGCTAGTTCTAAATAACTTTCCATCATTTGCCACACTACTGGTTGCAGATGGAAAACCTACCCAAGCACAGCGCGATACAGGAGCGACGCACAATTACAAGCTTATATTCTGTTGGACAATGGAGGCTATAACCAATTACTTTCATGGGAACAATAGCAGCCTGGAAATTTAAAGGGTAGGTATGAACAAAATTGGAACTGCACATGTACTGCTATGTGATTCAATACACACATTACCAATCGAGGAGGAGAACGATGGACGTGGCGGCCTCTGTGAGTCATGGTCGGCAACGGGAGTCAGTTCATTGTCCACGACGTTGGTGCTTCTGTGCTTGGCGTCGGCTTCCGGGAAGCAGATCCTAGACCGTGGAAGATAGGGCCGGGGAAGAGGCTCCGTGTACGACGACGACGGTGGACCGACTCCAGTGCGGCGTATGAGGTCGTCGATGTGGCAGCTGCGCTGTGGTGGACGAGTGCGCCGTTGTATAAGGGGAGGAGCACGAAGGCTGCGGTGCCATGGAGAAGTCTATTTTGCGGTGGGGATAGAAAATGGGGAGTATTTAGGTGTACTACTCTGGGTGCCGGGGTGGGGTTGGCTGGGTAGGGTGAACCTGAAGTTACGAAAACAGCCCCCTACCAACCGTCATCCGTAGGCCTGTTCCGAAGGCTATGATGGTAACTTCCCACTGCTCGAATCAGGGCCGCGGGAGATTTTCCGGCCGACCTCAAAATTTTGTGACACTGAACTCCCCGTGTGGCGTGTTTGGTGATTCGGCTAAGCAACTAGCGAGTAGTACTAGTAAACTCTGCATATTAGGTTTGACCGAAGTCAAACTTCCTAAAGTTTGACCAAGTTTATAAAAAAATATAAACATTTACCATAACAGATATGTATGATGTGAAAGTACTTTCAATAATGAATCTAATCGTATTTATTTGTTATTGTATATGTTAATATTTTTTGTTATAAACTTTCTGAGAGTTTACAAAACTTGACTTTGACCAATGCTAATATGCGCACTTAAATAAAAATGGAGGGTGTACACATTTGTTTTCTTAGTATGTAGTGAATTAATCATTTGTTGAAATTGTGAAATAAATATACTAGGCTACTGACTTCGAATGTAATGGTCTATACAATTCAATAGTTACAATCATTGTCGAATTCCAAGATGTATACGAGGTCTATAGTACTTCACAACATGCTCAAACTCACATAATCCCAGTCAAATGACAATCAAAATGCATTTCATAGTTATTACTTTGTAGGATGCAACAAAACCAACAATAACTCTACATCAGCCATTATAGAAGCAACATTTTGAACATATCCCAATGTGTGAATGAAACATGCAGAGAGAGCTTGCAAAGATGGAGCAGATAGGGCAGGAACGTTTGTATGTATGTGGACGAGAGAGTAGTAGACAAACCTAACGAAACAGAGAGAGAGATAGAGAGAGAATGAGAGAGGAAGAAGTTAGGTCGGTGAGAAAGATGGAGACATGTAATATACGTGAGATGTGTGTGCATCCGGATTCTGTACACGTGGAAGGAGAAGAGATAACAGGTTTGATGAGAGAGCTGGAAAAACATGGACGAGAGGGGAAGGATCTCGTGGGTTGAGGGATTGATAAATTTGTGCTGGTGAGAGAGGGATAGGTAATTTTGTGCGAGAGAGAGAGGGTGGGTGGAGGAGTCAGTCAGCCGTCGTCACATCATCCTGCTTCCAAATGGCCCCGCATTCTCTAGCGCAGTGTGGTCGCCGTCTTTGATCTCCTCGATGCCCTCTTTGAAGATTGAGGTGTTGTGCATGATAGGGTGCAGAGAAGCACAAGCGAGAGTGGTCGCCATATAACCTTGGATGGGGATGAATTGTGTGCTCGGGGGAGGGGGTGTGTGTGTGCTGTGTGCTATGTGTGTGTTAGATATTGAGAGAAAACAAACCTAAGGAGAGAAATGTGTGTGTATCTGACGGAAAGCTACATGCTAAACAGGGTATTCACAAAGAGATTGTGCGTGCGAGATAGAGAGCGATGTGCGGGCCTTGAGGTGGGTAGGAGCCGGGAGAGGGTGTCAAAATGTGCGCGTTGATGCATGTGTTACATGCGATCGTGCGAGGGACGGACGAATCGAGAGAGATGGTTGTTGTGTTACAGATGCTCCTCTCTCTCTCTCTCTCTCACACACACACACACACGTAAAATAGAAGACCGTTCTCTCATGTATACACAACGTATTGGCATCTGTCTATGTCTCACTCATGCATGATCATTTGCACATTCACACCTCTCTATGTCTCTATCACACGCACATCATCTCCACATTGCCCTTCCGCCACAACACACATATGGACACATACACACGTTCTCTCTCAGTCACACACACAAAATCAATATAAAAAAACTAGGGCGCACCTAAAACGTCCAAATCCAAATAAACATGAACTGGAGCTAAATTCAAATATATGGAAATATCATAGCGTCAAGAACTTTTCCAGGAAAAAAAGTTGAGTAATATTCGGGGATTGTTTTCACACACGCAAAAAGGTTCGGTGGATGTCCTTCGAGCGCGACACGGTGACGCACCGTTCGATCGACCGCGCGGCCGCGGTTCACGCGCTTGCACAGGATTCCGTATCGTGGCTAGGGTAACTAATAAAAGCGCTGCCTAAGTCTAATGTTTACGTGTACTAGTACGGTTTCCTTTTAAGTTTGACCAACCCTATATAAAACTAAACTAAGCTCCCATACGCGCACTCATCAATATGTCGCCGCCGCCATTGCGCATGCCGGCCCGACTGCTCCAGCCAACAATTTCTCGCCCATCACCGTCGTGTCGCCGTCATCCCTGTGCCATGGAGCCGAAGGCTCGCCCACTCACGTCGTCTACAGTCCCTCCTCGCGATGCTGCGGCGCTGCCAAGCACGCGAGCAGCTTGTGGAGCCGCGTCTATGCACGCAGCGTACGAAGTGGAGGACGAGCACGTGCTCCAGCACGCCGGCGAGGAGGAACTAGCGTGTCATTGTCGTCTCCGCCCGCGCGGAGGAGGCGCGCATGGTGGCTGTCGCGGCGGAAGCCGGTCGCGCGCGTGTCGAGCCCGCAAACCGGGTGCGGACATGGAATCTACCTTCGAGACCTTGAATGCCACGTGGATCCTGCAATCTGAAGGAGAAATTTGGGTCAGTCGATTCTTGTGAGTCGTTTGATGCAACATGGATGGCTAGAAGGGCTTCTTCAACCTACCAAATTGATGCACGGTTCATCTTCTCAGCCTGCCACATGCCTAACCGCCTGCCGCCGCCGCCGCTCCCTCCCCTGAACCGCCTGCCACCGCCATGCTCCCCCACCCCCGCCATCCGTTTAACCCCGGGCACGATCCGTTTTTCTCCGGCGAACTGCATTCCACACCCAACACTCATAAGATAGATCATGGGCACCCTGCCACCCTAATATAGATACTGGGGTAGCTTCTCTGCCGTCTTCTTCCTTCGCTCTGTCAAACTTCTTTCGCAAAGCGACTGACCCAAATTATACTACTAGTACGAACGTATTAAGTACAGTAGGAACACGAAGATACGAGCAGTAGTACCAACTCCAAGAAGAACAGTAGTAAGACATAGTACTAGTACTACTATACGTACTAAAGAGTTCAAATAACGAGAAAGAACATAAACATATTTCTGCTGGGGCCACAGCACAACACACCCTTGAAAATAAACTAAGCAACTAGTCCGCTTGACACTGCAGTAGAACCAGCATGAGCGACGGCACTGCCACCTACTCGGAGTCCGAGTCCACGTCCTCGACTTTGTCCTCGTCCCTCTTCCTCTTCCTCTTCGCCGATGCTTCTTTGCTTGAACCGGACACTAGGCTCTACTTCTTCATCCAACCCATGTAGATATTTAAACAAAGGTAGGCATCCATTGCTGCGTACAGGATGTGATCTTCATCTAATGTATTCGACTCCCATGCATGATGAAACTCGTGGTGAGGTTTCTTCAGTTTAGCATACGAAGGATCAATCATGGCTGCTGCCAGGGTTAGCATTGAAGGCTGAGAGGAGGACACCAGGCTTGCCTTCTGGAGATCGAAGGGCTGGCCTACAACGAGGCCTATCCGACCCAGGACATCCCTGTCGTTCCTAAAGTCTACAGTAACGAATTTCAGTCTTTCGTCCTTGAGGAAGTTCTTAAAATCCTCGCACTCAATGTTGGCATGGCATATGTGGTAGACCAAAACACGTTATGTACGCAAACCTGGATCACGGCGGGCTTCTTCTTCTCTGCCTCCTTTAGAATCTTCTCTCTTTACAGGACTGTGGTGTACTCAACATCTAGCCCAGCGACCCATTCATCCGTTGAACTATTGAACATGCGTAGGAAGCGAGCAAGGCATGCTTTCACCGTCGCAGATCCACGTGTGTAGATGACGATGAACTCATCACTGGTGATGGCTCTAACCTGGTACTCAGCGGCGACCATGGAGATTTGGGAGGCCATGGATTTTGGAGGAGGGTTAGGAGAAGTTGAACTGGTGTAATGTGAAAGGACGGGACGACTGGGAGCGAACTGTTGTAAGGTACTGTACTAGTAGAAGACGGGGATGAGTACGGCGTGCGAATGGCGTGGGGTTGTTGGCTTGCCCGGTGGATAAATGGCTGCAAGCCCCCAAAGAGTTCTCAAGAACTATGCGGGACCCACTAGATGTCATGTGTACTAGACCCATATCGTAGGCCTGACGGTGTAGCTTCTGCCTGTTCGCACGCCATGCCGCCGCGTGGGTAACTTCACTTTATAATTCCGTCAACCGTCGCTCCTCCCACGACCTTCGCCTCCCTCGCGCGGTCGCGCCCTTTGAGACTTCGACCGGCTATAAATGAGCAATTTTTTGCCTACTCCGCATGCATGATACTCCCTCGGGTCCTTTTTACTTCCGTCAACCGTTTGCAAAGTGTTTGACCAAATTTATACTAAAAATATGAATATCTACAATACTGATTATAATGAGTATAAGAACTACGTTTTATAATGAGTATAAAAATATTGATTTACATTGTGAATGTTGATACATTTTTCTATAAGTTTGGTCAAAGTAGAGGTACATTGACTTCAGACAAAACTTAAATGCACAATGCAGACTAGTTCCTCCATCCAGGTGCGTGCCATGTCCTATCTTGTCATCACAATAAGGGCCCTGTTTGGATACTCTAACTCAGTTAAAGGTTAGAGTTAGATTATAATCCTGAACTAACCCTGAAGTAACTCTAGCGAAAGAGGTGTTTGGATGACAGGGTTAGATGGAGCGCGGATACGGCGAGGTGCCTTCATGGGCGGTGCGAGAGGGCGGAGGGAGGGAGGGAGAGGACGAGAAGCTTCGAGGAAGTGGGGAGGGATCTGCTGCGGGGAGAGCGAGAGAAAAATGTGTTTTTAGTGTCCCGAGAAGAACTAACCCAAATAAGCACCTCTTGGGTGGGTTAAATTTTTTGAGTGGGTTAGATGCATCTAACCCAAACTAACCCTCCTGTTTGGATATTTTTGGGTTAGTTGAGTTCAAACTAACCCAAACTAACTCTAACACATGGATCCAAACAGGGCCAAGGTTAGCTATTAGAGTACTACTACCTCCCTTCTAGTTTAAAGGGCTCGATTCAAAAATTTCACCTACTCTTAGCAAGATAGAGGCGGTGGAATAGTTTTTGTAGTCTGCAAAAGTACTCAACTAATGTTTTCGTTCTTCACAAAAAAATGTGTTTACCAATGCATGCATGAACACTAGTTACTCTAACCCCCCTCTCTTCTTTAATTCTTTGCCACATCAGCATGTTTAAAATTCCCGTGTGCATGATACCACCTAAGATACCACCATTATGGCCAGCCTTAATCATCGCATGCAATAATTTAGTGCACCTTGAAATATGAAAAAGTGTGGGGCGTGTATGTTTTTAATGACTTGAGACTATACCTAGCCCGACATGCAAGATGAGACTTATTATGCACCGTTCCCCATACCTGTAGGAAGCCCATTCGTCTCCAAATCTTTTCCTCTCCATGTGTGGAAACAATATGCTTGCCAGACTCTCCTTCTCCCTCTGGCGGTCCCACCACTTCACCCCGTGTGGAAAAAATCTGCATGCATGACTCTCCTCCCCCCACGCTCGTCCAATCCGTTGTGACCAGCAATATTTCCACCCCTTCCCTCCCCCGTAATTTACTCCAACAAATATGCCCACATAGTTGTTACGTTAATCACGCAACATATCTTCCGTGACGCTGCTTCGGTTACTTAACTGCAGGTGCATTGGGTCACTGACATATGGGCCCAACAGGGGTCTGGCCCACATGTCGGTGACGCAACTGGACCTGCAGTTAAGTAAGTGCAGCTCAGTCCATATCTTACTTAGGTGTGCCATTGCTCGCTATAAATACTGCGCCTCCCACGACATTCGTAAGAACATTCACGTTCATCGCTATCTCCTCCCCCTCCCTCTCACGTCGACCACCATGGCATCGCCCCTCCCAAGCCTTACGCGCCCCTCGCTGCACTGCCTGGACGGTCACGCGTCGTCGTTCTGTTCCTCGCCGCCACTAGTCGAGGAGGACGCGTCGGCTTTCCACTCCTCGTCGTGACGCGTCTAGATGGACGTGTTAGCGTTCCCAATCTCGCCAGCACGCGCGTCGGAGTTCGCGTCAGCTCCCCGCTACGAGTAGAACGCCGTGCCGCCCGCCGAGCCCCCCAGCCTTGAGGAGCTTTGGAAAGAAATGGATGTCGCCATGTGGGAGGCTTTGCCGCCGGCAGAGAAAGCCGAAATAGAGGCGGAGAAGAAGGCCGAGGAAGAGAAGCGCGCCGTGGGGCAAGCTGCCTGGCAGGTCTATGTCGCGTCCGAGAGAGTCTGGCAATTGGCTCTTTGGCAGAAGGCTCGTGCAAGGGCCGTGAGGGTGGAGGAGGACGCCCGTGCCAAAGCCCTGTGTGCAGTCGGGCCCAAGCGCCTCCTCTACGCTTAGCGGTATGTGGACCGGGTGCACGCTTCCAGCAAGGAGGAGTACCTGTTGGCGCCGGATCACCACACCGGTGAGATCGCGCTCGCCCGCCGGCAAGTCACCAATCAGCACCTTGCGAGTTGCGAGGCTGAGGAAGAGGCGTTGTGTTGGCGCACTGGGAAACGGCCGCGCACAAGGGCACTCGTGGCGCGCCGCAAGCGCTCCCGCGAGCACCGTGGCTTTTAGTAGGAGTATAATTTTTGTTCCGTAAGGAGATCTCATTAGTTTTGGGACGCAAATGATAAATCCCGAGCGTTCAGGAATTATTAGCGTCCTTAATTAAGTATGTAAAAGGGAAAGTTTGGAAACCTTGTGTATTCGTACACATTTAATAAGTACGTGCATATAGCACAAACTTTACTACATACTATTGCTCTACACGTCTCTCTCTATATATGCTTGCAGACTATGCTACTCCCTCCGTCCAGGTCAATAAGTCATCTTTGGTTGTGCACCGTGACCAAGAAGGAGGGAAGACTTATACACCTAGACAGAGGGAGTACTAATATTACTTATGTACATGCAAATGCACGTTTTAACATTACGATGCAGTTTTTGTAAAAGTAGAAAAATAGCACTAGTCAAGCTTGTGAAACGATTCATGCAAAACAAATGCAAAAATGCTCGTTTGATTGTTTACTTTTAGCTTCCTTCTCTGTGGTTATTTCTCCGTCGTACTTTGTACGGAGTATCTCATTGGTCGGAAAGGCATGCAAATTCCCAAACCGCATCCTACACCCTGTATCGAATTTTTTGCCTAACAAGTTGTGCCGTGCAATTGGAATTCCAACTTGAGTACTACTACTAGTAGGAGTACTAGGGGCCAGTTCTTTTAGGCTTCTAGATTAGTAATCCCATAACTACTACCTCCGTCCTGGTTTATTGGTCCCCATTGTAATCTGTGTCAAATTTTGATCATAAATTTAAATAATGAAATGTTAGTGCATGTCACATGCACTAACATTTTATTAATTAAATCTTTGGTCAAAATTTAGCACAAATTACAATGGTGATGAATAAACCAGGACGGAGGTACTAGTAGTAGTTTAGAAGCCCACATAAATGAGTGAGGCACCTTAATGTTACTCTCCACTGTGACTAGTCTTATGGGAAAAGCTAGGAAAGCCGCCAAAAGAACTGGCCCTAGGAGTAGTAGCTAGGGATACTAGGAGTAGTAGCTAGGGATCGAGTGTGTGAGATGAACCGGAGAAAGTAAATGCAGAGAGATGAAATGCAAAAAAGACGGAGGTATGTGATGGTTGCTTGTCCGTTTATTTTACCAGGCCACTTATTACTGGGAGTGGTTGGGTTTTGTGATATGATGGCTTTACTGCCGCACCACGAGCGGGGTGAGACTCTCGTGCAGCGCCGCCCTCTACACTAGTACTACATCGGTCGTGGTTTTATCCCCCATTGAATTTGACCGAAGATTTAACTGACAAAATGGTAGTGCATGTCAACAAAAACAATATCGTTGGATTCGTGTTTGAACATAGTTTTCAATGATATAATTTTGGGTGACATGCATCATCATTTATCGTACTATATATAATGTTAGTTCAATTTTTGGTCGTACTAATCTATAGTAAGGTGCCCGTGCGTTGCACAGAAGAGTGAAATGCATTGCTCGGGGAGTTGTTTATTTTGACAAAGGATGTGGGGGTCATCTCATCTGTACCCGGTATCGATAGGTTTCTTCAGATATTATTTCATCTCTAGAGCTGACAAACACTGGGTGAAATAGATAAAAAGGTATCTTTGGCAAACAAAAGCGTTCAACTGTTCAACCTGCATCCAAAACTTGTGAAGAAATAACACTTATTGTGCTTTGCAAGAAATGATCTTTAAGAATTAGTTTTTGAGAATCGATTGTTATACATGTTGGCTACAGATGACATGGCACTTTCTTATAGTCAACAGTTGGCTATACTATCAAGAATTAACCATGCCCTTATACACCTAGACGGAGGGATTAAATAAGGATGACTTGGAAGGGGGCAGAGGAGATGTAAGAAATGGTTCATCATAAGTCTTTCACCAGTACTGTAGTAAAAATTTCATACATGGAAGATTCTAGACTAAACCATAAATGGATACACTTTTATTTATGCGGGATACTCCAATAGAGCAAGATCATGCATGGAAGTCTCCACATGCTTAGACAACGGATTACATTGAGCGAAGACTAATGATCATCACTTAACTTGGTAATGCATATGTCCAGGTGAACCTCCTTGGAGTCCCCGTGCACATTGTTGGGGGTCAAATCATGCCATGTGTCTTCCATGTCCACATCGGCGGGAAGGTCCCAGCTCGGCATAGTCCTAGTCAGCTTGACGTAGCCAGTGTCGCCGCCCACGTACCTCCGAGGGGTAGTAATAGTGAGCACGCACCCGTACATCGGCCTCGTGTCAGTGTCAGCGTCAGCGGCGTCGCCCCTGACACACACGACAGAGATGGGGCGGCGGCCTGCGCGGGCCTCGCCGGTGCCCACGATCAAGAGGAAGACGCTGCCGTCCTCCTCCGAGACTAGCAGGCGGCAGTGATCCTCGAGCGACTCCGGCACGGTGAATGGGTAGCACGTCTCGTACTTGATGTTCTTCGCCAAGGGACAGTAGTGATCGCCGCACGCCTGTGTGAGGTGATGCACGATGTCCGCCGGCGAGCCCCAAAACGGCATCGGGTACTCATAGCAGTAGACGAAGTGCTCCTTGGAGGCATCGACCAGGCCGTCCATGAAACGGGACTGGCTGTAGGGGACGTTCGGCCAGTTGAATATATGAGCAAGTTACTACGAGATTTTGTCCGAATAAGCACAAAATAAATCATGACGGCTATAACAGAGATTAAACTAATCATGCAGACTAGCATAGTAGATGAACAGATCAAATCTAGGACACAGACTAGAAACATGAATTCTACCACGATTTCGAACAGGAAGGACAAAAACACATACGGTGCAACGGGAGCAGCACCATTTGCGTTGAGGTTGTCACCCATGTCGTTGAGGAAGAGGTTGCCGAGGTCGGGGAAGAAGTCGTCGTCGGTGAAGTTGTCACTGCTAGCAGTCACGAGAGTGGGCTCCCCAAATTTCAACAGCGCCCGCCGAATGGAGCACAGGAGGGAGTGGCTGTAGGGGACGTTGCGGCCGCCGAATGGAGCGCAGGAGTAGCCCACGAAGCAGTAGATGGTGCACGCCCGGCTGAACACTCCTCCTCGCCTCCATCAAACCCCTCCGTTAAACCCCGCATGCAAACCGAGAAACCTACTCCACCCCGCGGGAGGAAATTTGCCGGTTGCCATTGGAGAATAATAGAGTAATGTCCAATCCATTTGAGTTAATTGCGTGTGAAAGTGAGTTATATCGAATAGAGGGGGGGTGAATAGGCGATTTTTATGAATTCTTCACTGAGGAATTTGCGGGTGAGGAAATTCCTTAGCGAAGAACTACTTGCAGCGGAATAAGTACTCAAGAGTAAGGATAGCAGAACATAGGCATGGTCATCATGATGAAATGAAGACAAACACAGAGTACAGAAAGTGTAAACACAGGATAGCACAAGATGAAGACAAACAGACTGAAGAAATTGAGAAAGTCTTCTGTCAAAGTCTTCAAACACAGATATGACAAGCACACAACACAGTAATGAGGAAATGAAAGGGTTGAGGAAATAGAACCCGTAAGCTTGGTGAAGACAATGATTTGGTAGACCAGTTTCAACTGCTGTCTCAGTTGTACATCTGGTTGGAGCGGCTAGGTATTTAAACCTGAGGACACACAGTCCCGGACACATAGTCCTCACCGTATTCTCCTTGAACTAAGGTCACAGGACCTCGTCCAATCACTCGTGGTAAGTCTTCAGGTGACTTCCGAACCTTCACAAACTCGGTCACTCGGCGATCCACACTTCCTCTTAGATGCTATAGACCATGACGCCTATCCGTCTGGAAGAAGCACAGTCTTCAAAGGTAACAAGCATCGGATCCACACAGGATCAATCTGTTCAGTGATGCTCAATCACTTTGGGTTTGTAGGTGTTTGGGTTTGGGTTTTCCTCACTTGATGATTTTCGCTCAAAGTCCTCGGAGGATGGGATGCTCTCAAATGACAAATGTCAGTTTCTCTCGGAGCAGCCAACCAGCTAGTGGTTGTAGGGGCGGCTATTTATAGCCTAGGGAGCAGCCCGACATGATAAGAAATAAATGCCCTTCAGTGATATGACCGTTAGGTGGGTAGATATTTTGGGACAGCTGGTGCATAGCACAGCAACGGTCGGAAATTTGAGTATGAAATTCCCCAGGGCTATCATGTTCCTCACTGTGTAGGCAATCCGCACTAGCGAATTCCTAACTCCTCAGTCAGAACAAATTCCTCAGAGACTAGAAGAACTTCGTCTCTGTGACTGAAGAATATGACTGAACTGTATGAGATTTCCAATGGCTTCACTCGAAGGGATTGGTAGGTGTAGGATTTTGAGATGAGCATCACATGGAAATTTTTCCTTAGTATTTCCTCGACCCCCTTTAACAGTACAGTGTTTCCTATGACTCAAGAAAGAGAAAATGAAACTATGAAAACAAAAGTCTTCACGCTTCATGTTCCTCAAATGAATACCAAGTCTTCAAGGTCACACCAATTTCTTCACTTTCGAAGTCTTCAGAAAGTCTTCAGAAATCCAAAGTCTTCAGTCGAAGAACTTCATTTTTGGGGGTCGACTTTCTCTGTAAATATCAAACTCCTCATAGACTTATAGACCTGTTTACACTCATAAACACATTAGTCCCTTAACCTATAAGTCTTCAATACACCAAAATCACTAAGGGGCACTAGATGCACTTACAATCTCCCCCTTTTTGGTGATTGATGACAATATAGGTTAAGTTTTCAACGGGGATAAACATATGAAGTGTAAATACTGATATTGAGGAATTTGATTGCAAGATATAGAAAAACTCCCCCTGAAGATGTGCATAGTGAGGAATTTGCTTTTGAAGCAATGCACACTTGAAGAGTTGAATCATGGAGATCTCCCCCTATATCTTGTAATTCATACACGCATTTGACATAATATATGAAGAATTTGAAATGCATGATGAAATATGGTGACTGATGTAATTCAGCATGCGTGCAATAACATTAACGAGGAATAAGCATGCAGAAGAAACAGCAAAAGTATCAGGCCACCATAGAGTTTTAAGTTTACAACTCGATCCAACAAAGTCATCAGAAGAACGAGAGTTGTAACTTAGAAAAAAACTCCCATAAAAGATAGACCCGCTTGAAGACTAACTCAAATTTCTCCCCCTTTGTCATCGAATGACCAAAAGGTTCGAAAATGAGGACTAACGCCCCTGAAGAATATCAAGTTGATGAAGGAGCGCCAACGTTGTTGGGGTTGTTTGTTGATGTAGGGCCTGCCGCGGTGTCGTCCAAGTCTTCATGCTCATCAGTTTCGCGCGACACTACTACAAAAACAGCTATAGCCAATATGGACACTAATGGCGCACTGTACATGTGGTGCGCCATTACTAAATACTAATGGCGCACCATGTGTTGGTGCGCCATTAGTGTGCAAATACTAATGGTGCACCACATCCACGGTGCGCCATTAGTTATTTTTTTTTCAAAACTACTAATGGCTAGTTCAACTAGTAATGGCGCACCATCCCACGGTGCGCGATTAGTAATTATGTTTCAATTTTTTTTCAATTTTTTTTATTTTTATTTTTTAAACTACTAATGGCGCACCACTCCCACGGTGCGCCATACTAGTAATGGCGCACCACTCACAGGTGCGCCATTAGTAATTTTGTTACAAATTTTGTTTCAAAAATTCTTTTTTTTTGAAAAACTACTAATGGCGCACGGTTGGGGTGGTGCACCATTACTAGTTGAACTACTAATGGCGCACCACCCCCACGGTGCGCCATTAGTAACTTGGCCCATTCCATCGAATGCACCCCCCCCCTTGTGGACCGCCTTTTCAGTTTTTAAAAAAAATAAAAGAAAATGATGGAAATGTCAAAATAATAAAAGAAAATAAGTTTACCATGTGATATGTGGTCTAGTTGTTGGGAAAATTTACAAATATGAATTTCAACTTTATTTGCAAAATCTCTCAGGAATTTGTAAAATGGGCATAACTTTTGCATACGAACTCGGATTAAAAAGTTTTTTATATGAAAAATCACCTACTCGAAAAGTTACATAAGAATTTAACCGGGGGGGGACCCCGTTAAACATTTTCAAAATCCTCAAAAACCTAACAGAAAAAAAGATACGGGGCTTTATCTAGAGGCAAAAAAATTCAAAAAATTTCAAACTTACTGGTGGCGCACCATTTGCTAGGTGCGCCACTAGTAACAGAAAAAATATTGGTTTTGATTTTTTTTGGAATTTTTTTTTCAAAAAATGATTCGTAATATGACAGGGAAGTTTGAAATATTTTTTAAAATTTCATCATACTCATGAATATGAACAAAGTCCTAGACATCAACAAGGTTTAATAGGATTGATATGATAGATATATCAACAAGTGGCTGTTAAGTGATGTGGTGCTGGGGTTGGATAGAACTGCGAAGTTAAGCGTGCTCGGGCTGGAGTAGTGTGAGGATGGGTGACCTTTCGGGAAGTTTGACCACTTAGTGTGATTTGACTTGAGATTAAGCATATTGACCTGAGATTAAGCCATAGTGACCCGAGATTAAGCCAGTGGTGCGCCATTAGTAAAAAATACTAGTGGCGTGGTACTAGTGGCGCACCAGTAGTGCGCCATTAGTAGGCAAAACTGGTGCGCCATTAGTAGGCAAAACTGGTGCGCCACTAGTAGGCCTTTTTCTAGTAGTGCGATGAAGAATAGGAGCTGGCCACCAAGGAAGGAACCTTGACCTTCTTGTATTTCTTCGGTGGAGGTGCAGACCAGTCAAAGTCCTCCTTGAGACCCATGATCTTCAGATCTTCTTCGCTGTAAATGTGAGACAGAATAGCCCAGGTGCGACCGAAGACTTCATGTAGGTAGTAATGGTTTTTCTTCACTGCATTATGTGTAGCAGTCATGTTGTGAAGAATTGAACCAAACTGACGCTTAACCCATTTATGGTTTTGATCCACCTTCTGGTGAAGACTTAGCATAAGTTCACGGCCAGTCATCACACGAGGAGCAGTAGCTTGAGGATTTGGCTTGGAGGCATGGGCAGCAGAATCATGAGTGGCAGAGTCATCATTGGTGGAATAAGATGCAGCCTTGCGAAATTGACCATCCAATGGACGAATGCCTTCATCTATAACAGCTGGTGCCTTGCCCTTTTCGTCAGCTGAGGAATAGGTCCGCTTGAGGACTTCAATCGGGGGCAAGTAGCTGAGGTGATTTTGAAAATCAGCTTTGTAGTTGAGTGAAGACCTTGTTCGGATGAATCTCATAATCCACGGTGCATAAGGCTTCAGCTCAAACGGTGAAAGTGCAACATTTGCCAGAGTCCGCATGAAGAAATCGTGATAATTGACAGGAATGCCATGAATGATGTTGAAAACCAGATTCTTCATGATGCCAACAATTTCCTCATCAGATGAGTCGTGGCCTTTGATTGGACTCATAGTCTTCGTCAGAATGCGATAGACTGTCCTTGGTACATACTGCAATTCCTTCACGAGGAATTTTATCCTTGAGGCTTGACCTGGTTTAATGGCTTCATCAGCACTTGCATATAGTGATCAGTACGCTCAGCTTCTTGGTACATGCAACGAGCTCCTTCAGGTGGAGAACTGATGGGCAGGGCGTGAAGTAATTCAGTGGCCGGTGCCTTATAGTGAGTATTTTCAGTCATCCAGTCCAAAACCCAGGAGTTCACATCGTCAGGATCTCCTGTGATGTGCAAAGTTGCGTAGAATTGAAGAATGAGTTCTTCATTCCAATCAACTATGTCTGTGCAAAAGTTGAGGAGGCCTGTGTCATGAAGCACATTGAGGACAGGAGTGAAGCATGGCAGTGATTCCATGTCAACATGAGGAATATGCTCGTGGTCGAAGACTTTGTCCTTGTTGAAGAGCAGTGAGGAATAGAAGTTGGCCTGGCTGGCGGTCCAGAAGCGCTTCCTTCTAAGACAAGCAGAATCATAGGGATTGTAGTCAGTGAAGAACACGTGCTCACCAAAGAAATCATCAGCCTTGAATTTCTGCTTCTTTGAGAATGGATCCTTTGGCTTGGGCTGAGGAGTGTCAGTCAATTGCATTATCACCTCAGGAATTGCAATCTCAGGTTCTTCAGGCCGAGGAATTTCAGCTTCTACTCCAGTGACAGCCTGGGTCTTCAATTCTTCATGTACATTTTCTTCAGCACAAGTGGCTGGAATTTCTTCATGGACAGATGGGGTTGCACGAGGTTCTTCAGATCCCATTGGTACTTCAGTAGCAACAGGGGACTAAGGAATTTGCTGTAAAGGTGTGAACAGTGGAGAGTTGGGGTGCTGACTTTCCCAAAAGTCATCATTCATCACTGGTGTGGTACAGCCAATGTCCACGTCTTCATCTTCTAGTTCTTCAATGCCGGCTTCTTCAGCAGTAAACTGAGGCATAGGCGAGGAAACAGCTGGAGTTGAAGGGATTTCATCCACTTCAATTTCTTCATCCATTTGCTCTGACGAAGCAGCAGAAGGATTTTCTTCATCAGATCCACTAGGGATCACATATTCTTCATCAAAAGGAACAAGGTCCTTTGATGGCATGGTTGAGATCGGAACAGCATCAATGGGGTTTGCAACTGAGCTGGTCAATTTCTTCATCTTCTTCGGAGCTGAAGAATCCGATGAAGCTGATGCTTTCCTTTTCTTCATTGCTGCATGCTCTGCAGCCTTGGTCTTCTTCACATCTGATGCAGATGGAAGAATTGGAGTTGGGGTAGGCGCAGGAGGAGCAGAGGAATGTGGTTGATTTTCTTCAGGCACAACTGATGTAGTTGCCCTGACCTCTTCATTTTCTTTAGGCACACCACTAGTGGATGCCCTGGCAATTTCATCAGCGGCTGGAAAGCAGTCATCAGCCCTGAAACTCACATTTTCTTCAACAGCCTGAATGTCATCAGCGGTGCTGGCATGTTCTTCAGTTGGCTGAGCAGATGCTTCAGTCTGAGGAATTTCTTGTTGCGATGGGGCTGCAACATTGGAGGTGAACTTCTCAGTTAGTTTAACAAACCTGACCTTGGCTCCTTGCCAATGAGCATAGTAAGCATTGAAATCATTGCTGAGGACTTTGATTTCAGACTGGATCTTCACAAGATCATCAGTTCTCATAGAGACAACGTTGTTCTTCAGGAATTTCTCCTTCCTGTACTGCGCTTTCTTGATCTACCTGGCCTTCTCAAATTTCCATTTCTCTTCTTGGATGAAGGCAGTCAGCATATGATTTTGGCCAGGAGTCAGCTTGAAGTCAGGCATAGGAGTGTTTGGGTCCTTGTGCCAGAGATCAATGTAATCGAGCATCAACGTTGGATCCAAAAGCAGAGACACATTTGTGCCCTTGGCTCTAGCGGCCCTGACTTGCCTATCTCTGATGATTTCAGCAAGTTCTTCATCATCAGCTTTGTCTTCTTCTAACAGCACTTGGAAGGCGACCTCCTTCTTGTGAGGACTTGGGCGAGAACCTCGTCCAGCAGTGGGCTTTGTCTTCAGCAGAGAGGGTCCTGTTGAAGAATTTGGAGCAGCTCAGGAACTAGCTGAAGCTCCTGAGGCAATAGAGATCCCTGTAGTCCTTTGGCACGTGGCAGGATGCATAGGTGCTGAGGATTTGGTCGGAGCAGCTGAGGACTTATGCGGAGGAGCTGAGGATTTTGGAGGAGCAGGAGCAGCGTGAGGAATTGGCCGTGAGGGCTTTGAGGATTCTGGCCGTGAGGGCATTGCTGAGGAACTTGGCCTTGAGGGCATTGAAGGTGAAGCACTTGGCTTACGCGCAGGCTTCTTTGCCATGGATTTCTTCGGCTTGACAGAGGCCTTAGCGGCAGCAGCAGCAGCAGAGTCTTCATTGAATTTCCTCACTGCTTCTCTGGCTTGTCTAGCCAGCTTGGCCTGGCGCTTGGCCCATTCATCAGGATAATCCTCACCACGCTTGAGGCTGGTGGGATCAGCTTCTTGGCCAGGTGCCAACGGAGGTCTTGGGCATGGAGGATTGAGTGCGAATTTCTTCATGTACTTGCGAGTCACATACCTTTACTCCCTCCACTCTCTTGCCCATCTCCTCTCTATCTTCTGAATGCGCACCTTGCGCTGATTTTTATCTTCCTCAGGGGGTGTGCAGTACCCAGCACAGATGTCCTCAGGGATTTCAAATGCATTGTTGACCTCAGGCCTCTTTCCTCCTTTCTGTGGCTTCTTTCCATCAGCCATTTTCTTCAGATGAGGAATTTGAACAATTGAATTCTCTGCAGAAGTATGCAACTTTTCTTCGAGGAACGCTGCAAATGAGTTAAGTTGATGAGAACCTAGAGATTGAGCAGCGGACATGAGTACCTGTGAACAAAGTATAGTTGCGAGGAATTTGGAGAGGTCATATGCGTTCTCAGAAGGTTTTTCAAAAAGAACAAGTTTGAGGAATTTGACTAGAATAGATGACATGTGAGGTGTTTAGTGTGTGAAGAATTTGAAGAATAAACACCTTTGAAGATTTTGTAGAAATCATTTGAATAAAAGAGGGCAGTAAAAGTAACTTTTAATTACCCTGGACGAAGAACACGACGAACTGTGAGGTAGAGATGAGAAGTTCGTCTGTGCAGATCTTCCACGCCCTAACTCGGCGGAGGAAGACGGCTATGGCAGCGGCGGAGTGAAGATTTCCGCGGCCGGCGCGAGTACAGCGGCCGCGAGGTCGAGGCAGTGAAGCTCTTCCTCACCGGCGACGATGAAATAGCGACGGTGCTAGGGTTTGAGAAGCTCGAGCTTGAGAGAGGTCGAGCGGAGTAAAGGAAGTGAGGAAGGGGAGAGGGGGTATTTATAGCCACGGTGAAAAACTATTCACCCGAAGATTTTGGCCGAACGTGCCCCTGACCCTTCTCATTCGCTTGACATGTGTCACCCACGTACTGAGAAGTGGAGATCGTGTTAGATCGTGGGTGAATAGATAAGTATTTCGTGGGATGCGGAACGGTCTGAGGGCAAAGCCGAAATTTTGGATAAGATAAGTTAAAAGTTTCGTTCGCAAATTCTTCAGCTGACAAGGACACAGTGAAGATTTTGAACGAGTTTCAAATAGAACGCACATGAAGAATTTGTGAATAGTTTGGGTTGAATATAGCATAGAGGGGGAAGGGTCCGATCACATTCACTTAGAAGAAAAAGCAACTTGAAGAAATAACAATAAGTGAATGCTGTAGAGGACATAAACTCATATATATATATATATATAGCCAATGAAGAAAGACGACGGAAACGGTGAAGACAATGCAAAGTTGAAGAAAACGAACAACTGAGGAATTTCAAAAACTGAGGAAAAACTCAAATTGAAGATTTTCAACTTTGGTGGTGGCGTGACCCACCATATAAGAATGATGATTTCAGACACCACGTACAATTGTCTTAGGGTTCTGAGAATCAAATTCTTCATTAATTTCTTCACACTTAGAGTGTTATTCTTCATTGATTGAAGAAAAATGTTTCTTCATGTGTCGCACATCTAAGTCATCAATTTTGCATAAGTGTTAGGATGAGTGTCCTTTTCAAAGAACATTCGAAGATTCTAAGATATTTAGCTCACACCGCAACTTGCTAAATCTCTTCTCATCCAAGGGCTTTGTGAAGATATCGGCTAGCTGTTCTTCAGTCTTCACATGCTCAATAGAAATGTCGCCCTTCAACACATGCTCACGAAGAAAATGATGACGAATGTGAATGTGCTTTGTCTTCGAGTGCTGAACTGGGTTGTGAGCAATCTTGATGGCACTCTCATTGTCATAGTAGAGAGGCACATTCTTCATGTTGAAGCCGTAGTCCTTGAGAGTTTGCTTCATCCACAGCAATTGAGCACAGCAAGAACCAGCAACAATGTACTCAACTTCAGCAGTACACAGTGATACGCAGTTCTGTTTCTTCGAGGACCAACAGACCAAAGATCGTCCGAGCAAATGACATGTACCAGATGTTGACTTGCGGTCCACATGATCACCAGCATAGTCAGAGTCAGAATATCCAATGATATCAAAAGTCCAGCCCTTGGGGTACCATAATCCAAGTGTTGGTGTGTGAGCTAGATATCGAAGAATATGCTTCACAGCCTTATGGTGTGATTCCTTCGGTGTAGCTTGAAATCGGGCACACATGCAAACACTAAGCATAATATCTGGCCTAGATGCACATAAATACAATAAAGAACCAATCATGGAGCGGTATACCTTTTG
This sequence comes from Triticum aestivum, assembly GCF_018294505.1. Classification (NCBI taxonomy): domain Eukaryota; kingdom Viridiplantae; phylum Streptophyta; class Magnoliopsida; order Poales; family Poaceae; genus Triticum; species Triticum aestivum. The sequence continues at coordinate 125,755,655 of NC_057805.1, read as the reverse complement.
GTCGAAGTCAATACCATTTTCATCAGTGCACAAATGGCCATTTGTGGGCATCGGAATTTTGACGCCTTTGCAATCTTGCATGCCGAATTTTCTCAGTACATCCTTGAGGTATTTCTCCTGAGATATGAATATGCCATTGCGCTGTTGACGAATTTGAAGACCTAAGAAGAATTTCAATTCTCCCATCATAGACATTTGATATTCTTCACTCATCATATAGGCAAATTCATCACTATAACGTTCGTCAGTACAGCCAAAGATAATATCATCAACATATATTTGGCACACAAACAATTCACCATCATAAGATTCAGTGAAAAGAGTAGGGTCGAGTGAACCGGGTTTGAAGCCTTTCTTCATGAGGAATTGCTTCAAAGTATCATACCATGCCCGAGGGGCCTGCTTGAGGCCATAGAGGGCCTTATTGAGTCTGAAGACTTTGTCAGGATGCTCTGGATCTTCAAAACATGGGGGTTGAGCAACATATACTTCTTCCTGAAGCTTACCATTGAGGAATGCACTTTTCACATCAATTTTATATAAAGTGATATCATGATGGTTAGCATAAGCAAGTAATATGCGAATAGCTTCAAGTCTAGCAACAGGTGCAAAAGTTTCATCGAAATCAATTCCTTCAACCTCTGTGTAGCCTTGAGCTACAAGCCGTGCCTTATTCCTCACCACAAAGCCATTTTCATCTTGCTTGTTGCGGTAGATCCACTTTGTGCCAATGATATTGTGCTTGCGAGGATCTGGACGTTTAACCAGTTCCCAGATGTTGTTGAGCTCGAATTTATGTAATTCTTCTTGCATGGCCTGAATCCACTTAGGCTCCAGAAATGCTTCATCTACCTTAGTGGGCTCTGTGATAGAGGCAAAAGCATAGTGCCCACAAAAGTTAGATAAATGTGAAGCTTTTGAGCGTGTGAGAGGACCTGGTGCTTCAATGTCATCAATGATCTTTTCAACTTGCACTTCTTTTGCAACGCGAGGATGAGCTGGTTGTCGTCGAGGAATTTGATCAGCATTTTCTTCAGCACTATTTTCTTCAGAATTTTCTTCAGGTGCATTAGCTCGACGTTCTTCACGTTCTGGAATGAATTCTTCAGCAGATACTTCGGTAGGAATGACATCCTCAGTAGCCTTGAACTTGATAGTTTCCTCATGTGCTGGTTGATATAACACAGAGGGTAGGTGCTCTCTTTGCGAGCCATTAGTTTCATCGAACCGCACATCTACAGTTTCAACAACCTTGTGAAGAACTTTGTTGAAGACTATGTAGGTGTGCGAGTCCTTTCCGTAACCAAGCATAAAACCTTCATGTGCTTTTGGTGCAAATTTAGCATTGTGATGAGGATCTCTAATCCAACATTTAGCACCGAAGTCTTTGAAATAACTCACATTGGGTTTCTTGTCAGTGAGGAGTTCATAGGCAGTCTTCTTGAAGAATTTGTGAACATATACCATGTTGATGATGTGGCACGCAGTATAAATTGCCTCAATCCAGAAGTGACGAGGCATCTTGTACTCATCAAGCATAGTGCGAGCCATCTCAACAAGAGTTCTGTTCTTGCGCTCCACGACGCCATTCTGCTGAGGAGTGTAAGGAGCAGATAACTCATGAGTAATACCAAGTTCATCAAGATAGTCATCAAGACCAGAATTCTTGAACTCAGTTCCTGTGTCACTTCTGATGTGCTTGATTTTCACACCAAAGTTGGTTGAAGCCCTTGAGGAAAATCGTTTGAAGACTTCCTGCACTTCATGTTTGTAAGTGACAATATGTACCCAAGTGTAATGAGAGTAATCATCAACAATAACAAAGCCACAGAGAGATGCATCATTTATGACTGCTGAGTAATGGTTAGGACCAAAGATATCCATATGAAGCAATTCAAATGGTCGAGTAGTGGTCATGATAGTTTTTGCTGGATGCCTAGCCTTGGTCATCTTTCCAGCTTCACAGGCTCCGCATAAGTGATCCTTGAGGAATTTGACATTCTCAATGCCAATGACGTGCTTCTTCTTCGCAAGCGTGTGCAAATTCCTCATGCCTGCATGACCAAGTCGTCGATGCCATAGCCAGCCTTCTGAAGCTTTTGCAAGTAGGCACACGGCTGGTTGCGGTCCTCTAGAGAAATCAACAATATACAAGTCTCCTCTCCTAAAGCCTTCGAAGACTTTGGAATTGTCAGCTTCCATAACCACAACACAATGATACTTGCCAAAGACAACAACCATATCAAGATCACAAAGCATTGAGACAGACATAAGGTTGTATCCTAAGGACTCGACAAGCATGACTTTGTCCATGTGTAGATCCTTTGTGATCGCAACCTTACCTAGACCCAATACCTGACTTTTGCCTTTGTCAGCGAAGATGATATGCTTCAGATGCGATGGTGATAAGGGAGCATCCATCAATAGATTCTTGTCACCAGTCATGTGATTTGTACATCCACTATCAAGGACCCACTCAGTGGCTTTGGTTGATCATCCTGCAGATGAATTAGTGCAACTTATGAACTTCATATACTTCATCAGTGAAGAATATGACATCACAATTCATCAGACCAATTTCATCAAGCAATGCAACAGTTAAAACAGTATGAGGACGTGAGAAATGAAAGTTCATTTCTTCATAATTAGCCTGCGTCCTTTCAGGCATTTTTCAGGTCTCCAGCAAATTCTTCAGACGTTTGAGCACGTCTGGAGACCTGACCCTACAAAAGAGATTAGTCCTTTTTCTTCACCACCCACATTTGAAGGGGTGGCAAAGAGTTCATCACTCTGCGAGCTCCATACGAGAAAGGTGGCATAGAAGCCAATCCATTTCGTTTCACATTAGAGGAGTTAGGGTAAGCATATGAATAAGCAGAGAAATTCTTCGAGGACTTATGAAAATAATGATTAGAAGAATAATGCTCATATTCATAGCCCTTAGCTCTTCCCTGCGAAACAGAGTTGTTAGCACGATGATGTTCATATGAGGACTTTGATCCTTTTGAAGAATATGATCCACGTGAGGAATTCGATCCGTATGAGGACTTGGATCCATATGAAGAATTTGATCTGGGGTTCCTATTCTTCACAGGTGGTGTCATGAGGACATTCACCTGAAGACTTTCAAAGCACCTTTTGGGAACCCAGATTTTCTTCATAGGAGAACTGTTCCTGCAGTTAGTGCCAACATATCTAGCAAATACTTCACCATTCTGATTTTTAAATAGTTTATAGTTGGAGTCAAATGACTCATCAGAAGAATGAGAAGATTCACATGTAAAGCCAGATAAATTAGATGGATCAACTGGAGGTCCCTTTGCAGCAACACATGAGGTTTTGGGGCACTGCTCAGGCTTCCAATATGTACCATCAGCATCGAGTTTCCTCTCAAAGGCAATACCCTCTTTCCTAGGGTTCCTGTTGAGGATCTGCTTTTTAAGGACATCACAAAGAGTCTGATGCCCTTTGAGGCTTTTGTATATGCCTGTCATGTACAATTCTTTCAGCCCTGCATCGTTAGTGATACTAGCAATGTCCTCAGATGAGGAATTAGTGATAGCAGAGACAGTGGAAGAATTTGTAGCATTAGAAGCATTTGAACATTCAGGTCAAGAATTAGCAGATTCACGTTCAATGCATTTCAAACATGGAGGAACAAATTCTTCCTGAGCAGCGCTGATTTGTTGAGCAAGTAATGAATCGCGCTCCTTCTGAAGATCTTCATAACTCACTCTTAGCTTCTCAAGATCTTGCTTTCTTTGAAGAAATTCATAAGAAAGCTTCTCATGATCAGATAAGAGAGTGTTATGATGACCTTGAAGGTTGTCAAACCTAGTCTGAAGTCTCTGAAGATTTTCAGTCAAGGTTTTAGTGCGATCCATTTCTTCACCCAACATATCATCACTTTTGTCTAGCATGTTTTGAACCTTTTCAAAAGCCCTTTGTTGTTTCACAACAATCTTGGCAAGTTTAGAGTAGCTGGGCTTGAGGTTTTCATCAAATTCATTCTCACTAGATTCAGAGGAGGTATATTTGAGTACCTTGGCACCCTTTGCCATGAAGCAATAGGTGGGAGCGTAGTCATCATTGCCTTCATCAGCCTTGTTGGTGAAGCCATTTTCTTCAGAGGTTAAGATAGACTTGCTGACGAATGCAGTAGCGAGAGCTAGACTTGCTACTCCAGACTCGGACTCCTCAGATGCCTCCTCTTCCACATGTTCCTCAGATTCAGCTTCAGAGTCCATTTCCTTGCCAACGAATGCCCGAGCCTTCTTGGAGCTGCTCTTCTTGTGAGATGAAGACTTTGTGGATTTTGATGATGAAGATTTTGAGGATTTCTTCTTTTTCTTCGCATCATCAGAACTATAATCCTTGTATTTCTTGTTCTTTGATTCCTTTTCCCACTGAGGACAATCTTGAATGTAGTGTCCAGGTTTCTTGCATTTGTGACAAAGCCTCTTCTTGTAGTCACTGGATGAGGAATCATTGCTCCTTGAGGATCTCCCAAAGCGACCATGTCTTGAGAACTTTTGAAATTTCTTCACGAGCAGTGCTAGTTCCTGGCTCAGTTCTTCAGGATCACCAAGGCTGCTGCCAGAGTCTTCATCTTCAGACTCAGAAACTGCCTTGGCATTTAGTGCACGTGATCTGCCATAGCTCGAACCATAGAGGTCTCTCTTTTCAGCAAGCTGGAACTCATGAGTATTTAGCCTTTCGAGGATATCAGCGGGATCAAGTGACTTGTAATCAGCACGTTCTTGTATCATCAATGCCAGAGTATCAAATGAGGAATCAAGCGATCTCAACAATTTCTTCACCACCTCATGGTCGGTGATGTCAGTGGCACCAAGCGCTTGAAGCTCATTTGAGATGTCAGTGAGGCGATCGAAGGTTTGTTGAACATTTTCATTGTCAAGTCTTTTGAAGCGGTTGAAGAGATTGCGAAGAACATCAACTCGAGAGTCACGCTGAGTTGAGACTCCTTCATTCACTTTGGACAGCCTATCCCAGATAAGCTTAGCAGTTTCCAAAGCACTCACTCTTCCATACTGTGGTTTGCTCAGATGGCCACATATGATATTCTTCGCTTGAGAATCGAGTTGCTTGAATCTCTTCACATCGGTAGCGTTCAGTGAGGGTGAGACAGAGGGAACACAATTTTCCACAACATACCAGAGATCGTTATCAATTGCCTCAAGATGCATTCGCATCTTATACTTCGAGTCGGGGTAGTCCGTCCCATCGAAGGTAGGACACCCAGCAGAGACCTTGATCATACCTGCGGTCGACATAACTAAAACTCCAGGCGGTTAAACCAAAATCACACAGAACAAGGGAGTACCTTGCTCTGATACCAATTGAAAGTGCGATATATCGACTAGAGGGGGTGAATAGGCGATTTTTATGAATTCTGCACTGAGGAATTTGCGGGTGAGGAAATTCCTTAGCAAATAACTACTTGCAGTGGAATAAGTACTCAAGAGTAAGCATAGAAGAACATAGGCATGGTCATCATGATGAAATGAAGACAAACACAGAGTACAGAAAGCGTAAACACAGGATAGCACAGGATGAAGACAAACAGACTGAAGAAATTGAACTGAGGAAATTGAGAAAGTCTTCTGTCAAAGTCTTCAAACACAGATATGACAAGCACACAACACAGTAATGAGGAAATGAAAGGATTGAGGAAATAGAACCAGTAAGCTTGGTGAAGACAATGATTTGGTAGACCAGTTCCAACTGCTGTCTCAGTTGTACATCTGGTTGGAGCGGCTAGGTATTTAAACCTGAGGACACACAGTCCTCACAGTATTCTCCTTGAACCAAGGTCACACAGACCTTGTCCAATGACTCATGGTAAGTCTTCAGGTGACTTCCGAACCTTCACAAACTTGGTCACTCGGCGATCCACAATTCCTCTTGGATGCTCTAGACCATGACGCCTAACCGTCTGGATCAATCTCTTTAGTGATGCTCAATCACTTTGGGTTTGTAGGTGTTTGGGTTTGGGTTTTCCTCACTTGATGATTTTCGCTCAAAGTCCTCGGAGGATGGGATGCTCTCAAATGATAAATGTCAGTTTCTCTCGGAGCAGCCAACCAGCTAGTGGTTGTAGGGGGCAGCTATTTATAGCCTAGGGAGCAGCCCGACATGATAAGACATAAATGCCCTTCAATGATATGACCATTAGGTGGGTAGATATTTTGGGACAGCTGGCGCATAGCACAGCTACGGTCGGAAATTTGAGTATCAAATTCCTCAGGGCTATCATGTTCCTCACTGTGTAGGCAATCCGCACTTGCGAATTCCTAACTCCTTAGTCAGAACAAATTCCTTAGAGACCAGAAGAACTTCATCTCTGTCACTAAAGAATACGACTGAACTGTATAAGATTTCCAATTGCTTCACTCGAAGGAATTGGTAGGTGTAGGATTTTGAGTTGAGCATCACATGGAAATTTTTCCTTAGTATTTCCTCGACCCCCTTTAACAGTATGGTGTTTCCTATGACTCAAGAAAGAGAAAATGAAACTACGAAAACAAAAGTCTTCACGCTTCATGTTCCTCAAATGAATACCAAGTCTTCAAGGTCACACCAATTTCTTCACTTTCAAAGTCTTTAGAAAGTCTTCAGAAATCCAAAGTCTTCAGTCGAAGAACTTCATTTTTAGGGGTCGACTTTCTCTGTAAATATCAAACTCCTCATAGACTTATAGACCTGTGTACACTCATAAACACATTAGTCCCTTAACCTATAAGTCCTCAATACACCAAAATCACTAAGGGGCACTAGATGCACTTACAGCGTGTATGGTTCTCCCTCTATAAAAAGTTAATTGCATCCTTAATCTTGTATTCTAAGTACTCTGTGGGTTCCACTGTCAGTACAGTGTACATGACTTGCAGGCTGGCTACAGATTCGTACAGAAAGTTAAAAAGAAACAAATCCATCCTTAATCTTGTATTCTAAGTACTCTGTGGGTTCCACTGCCAGTACAGTAGCGAAGAAAGTATATATTAAAAAAATATAAAAAGCTAATGTTTAGGACAGAATTCGAACTCAGGTCATCGCGGTGCAAGCATCCGGCCCGGACCAGTACACTAGGTGTTGGTTGCGGAGAATGCAAGAGATAAACCTTTATAACAATGAGCCCGTCCGTTGCAACGGATCCAAAGTAGAATAATACATATTCACAAATTTGAAAGAAAATAACTTACTTTTGATATACATATCACTAAAAATATCTTATGTTTCACTCCAAATATATTCTTTGGGCTGTTTTGATGAAGTAAGGGAGGAATGTGGTTGGTTTCAAGATACTAAGGGGTTTTGTGTAAACTGGAGCACAGAAGTGGGAATTGTTGCAAAAGGCCACAACTTACATCACGACCGTTAGATGCAGATCTAATGGTCAGAAATGGCGGATGGCAGACACATCATCATCACCAACGGAGTCTTTTATAGGAGTAGGAGTAGAGAAAAAACCGAGTTGGTGATGATGGTGTGCCTGCCATCTTATAATATAGACTATCCGATCTGTATCTGACGGATAGAAAGCAAACTATGACAATTTTAAAAAAGATACCTGCACCTCTCTCCACATTTACAGATAAGGCCTTTCCTCATTCATCCTTATCTCCCACAACCTCATTGCTGAGCAATTACAAAAGGAAGTCTCTGGAACAATCTGGCATGGTGGCCACTTCCGGCGCGGTCCATCCCCATGCCTCCGCCCAGTCTGACCACCAGTCACCACCACGCCCCACTCCTCCTCACCTCTATCATCTTTCTCGGCATATCATTTTTTCGCTGAAATGGTCGACATACCATTTTCCGATAAAATTCTCAAGATATCATTAGTTTTTACACATGGGATTACTCCTGCATGGGTCAATCACAACAGGTGTTTTGTAAAAAATACATCTTGATGTTCCGTGCAATGCACGGGCATCTTGCTAATTTTTTTGCATATAATTCCAAACACCATGGAGACACGGTCTTTAACCATTTTACAACTATGTTAGTATCATTGTTAGTGGTCAGCCGGTGGGAGTTATAGCCCCGGGTGTTTTAATCTTTTATTTAGTAATGATATCTGTCGATTGTTCGACACGAGCTCAATCCTGGCGAATCCCACGTAACCGTCAGATTTCCATCCGATGGTGGCCTGTTTTTAAGCCATAGTATTTGACAAAACCGCCACCCTTACACACGTACTGTAACTGCGTCGCGGGCGTTTGCAACTGCCATGTCTCCTAGAGAATGTTTGCTGGGGATTAGAGTTAGCACCGATGGCGGTTCGTGGTCGTTCCACGCTCGGGCATTGAAGTTTGTAACTATTTTAGATTAGAATATAGTACTCCTCCGGTGCTAGTAGTAGAGCAGAGTCCTACTCCACTACTACTCTACTCAAGCAAGTTAGGGCATAGTAGTAGGTACTGTAGGGAGTACCAGTACTGTGATCACTCAAGCAAGTTGTCTAACTTCATATGACCCTACGCTGCTGGTATGTGTCTCGTAAGTCAAGCGGCGTGTTGTAGTCATCATCACCTGTCCACTTCCCGCAGCACATATTCGCTTCTCCATCTTTGTCCGCTCTTCCATCCCCGCTAAGGCGCCTCCCCCTCGTCCGAAACCCAAGCACTAACAATGGTAGAACCGACCAGCGTCCGCCGAAAGAGTGGCTGGAATTCACTCCCCACAGAGGTAATCAAGCTCATTGTTTCGCGTGTGGACAATCTCAGTACCATGCCGCTCGCCGCGTGCTCGTCGGGGCTGTACCATTTACTCAAAGCCCTCAGGCCGGAGCTTTCTAAGCCAGCTCCTTGCTTGCTGATGCCCCCTGATCTTCAGAAACGGTGTGTCACGCAACATTACGATCGTAGGGTGGCGGGCATCAACCCCCTTGACTGCGATCCGATCCCCGTCACCCTCAACTACATTAACGGTATGTACTGTGTCAGCATGAACACGTCTTGGATGGTGCTCGTCGACGGTCGCGGCAGCTGGATGCTCGTGGAGGTCTACACCCGGCGATTGATCCCCCTTCCTTCGATTAACACTGCACTTCTTTCGCACCGCGGCCCAGAATACTCGGAATCTTACAGTAGCCAACATGATACCAAGTTTGATTTGCTCAAGGTTGTAATCTGCCAAGTGCCCACAAGATCTGCGAATTATAAAGACTTCAGGCTAATTGCGTTCTTCAACCGCGGTCTCGCCTATCTGACAGGTCACTGCGGTAAGTGGATAAATCTGCACGTCCATCGCAGGATCATACATCCTCCGTGGTTTTCTGATGCCATTGAACACAAGGGCTTCATTTACGCCGTCGACTCCTTCTATGGCTGGACGTATTGCTGGCCTACTCCAGTCATCGCTACAAACGGCTGTTACAGCAGTATGTTAGTTTCCTATGATATCATGATGGCTTGCTTATATTACTGTCAACATTTACTGAAAAAATATTCAAGATTCCTTTTTTATTTCACTCCAACTTTTTTTAGGGTTATTTGACTCCAACTTGATATGATGTTGTAGGCCGCCTGGTGTCCCTGCCCTTCCTAATCCCAGAACCTTTCAAAAAAAGCAGCATGGCAGTTGCAGGTGGTTCTTGGCTCGATCAGACGATGGTGAACGATTGATGATCATTCACATGTACCGGACGTGTTGTTTCGCGGAATACAATCACAGTCACTACAAGGTCTTTGAGTAGGATCCCAGCTTCTCTAGGCCTTCAGGAATTTTTGACTGGAGGTTGGTAAGTAGCCTTGGTACACGCTCTTTGTTTGTCGGACTGAATTATACGATTAACTAGGAGATAACCGATGGCAAGGATCATGATGGCAGCGCGGTTTCTTTCATCAGGCAAAACTGTGTGTACACAGCGTACCATGCGTCTCTGCATGCACCATACCCTGATATGTGCCGCCACGCTCTGCGGCCCAAAGTAGGAGAGAGGGTCGCAAGTATCAGACTTTGACCTGCTGGCTGGAGTTTCCCCCGTCAGGCACCCATCTGGTTCAAGCCGTCAGCCAATCTCCACAACTTAATAAATAGTAACGTCTAACTGAGCCAGTTAGTTAGATGCGTACACTTGGTGTAGTAGGATCTTTATTTAGTTTGATGCATACACTTGTTCTTTTTTGGTAGCCCTTTTGTAATGATGGCTGATGTTTGGTTTGGAAGAGAGAGTTGCGTCTTCACTCTTCTAGCCTGCTTACTGCTTCTGTTGCACCCCCAGCCCTGGTTGCTGCTGCTGCTTTCAATGTACAATCAGTAGTATATTTCGTCTGTTGGTTGAATAAATGTGTTGTGAGAACAACAAACACAATGTTTTGGAAGTCGTTGCACGGTTCAATCCTTTAGTGCCCCGTACCGTACGTAGCGCATACTATTTTTCGTACGAAACACATTTTCCCCTTGTTGATAACATGCAGCCCACTGATGAAGGACCAATAGAGAAGCCCATAATTAACTGGAAGGGAGGCTCTCACATGAATCCGGCCCAGGTACATGCTCATGGTCCCCAAAACATAAATAAGTAAATAAATAAAGCTAAATGTTCATACACCAGTTCTTTAAATTCACGATTTAACAGGAGGATATTATTTCCTATCATAGTGTACATTAAGTCGATATTATTCTTAGGCAAAGATAGCGACCAATCTTCTTTCTCCCAGCATTTTCTTCCAGCAACCAACGGACCCATACAAATTGTAGTCAACGTCGTAAATAGTTCCGGTCCATTTTTATTCTTCAATAAGAATGTCCAACCCAGCCCAGCACATTGGCGACAACACTTTATCCTCCGCCTTGGTGCGCTCGCCGCGGCGCCGCCGTCCGGCCCTGTCGACATAGTTTTTTTTTGAAACGGTCCCTGTCAACATACTGAATTGGGAGAGGACTGTAGTTGTGAGTATGACAGTACGGACCCACCAGGTCCACTCCCGAACACAAGCAAGCGCCTCTTTTACTACTCGGATGAACCCCTCGTTTTTTACTCTAATCCACCCTGCTGATATCTGGGACCCACATCATTTTCAACGTATAGTCAATTAATGACAGAATTGCACACCTTTTTTTAGTAGTAATTCGGAGGAGCATGCTATAAACTGGGTTGTGCGGTCTCTGTGGCCCGTCTAACAACATGACCAGCCCAGTAGTTTTTTCTTTGGGAAAATAGGTAGCCCAGTATTTCTTTTTGAAGAATACCCAAGCTAGGCCTATTTGTTTTCTCTGACTTACTGGGCTACAAATCTTTCAAGACGAGGAGGGATGCTTTCCGGCCAGGCCAAAGAGTATGGTCAGTGTCTGTTAAAAGTATTATCAAAAGGGGTTGAAAATTCCAAAAAAATATAGCAAATGGGATATTAGTTTATTTTTTTGTTTTTATTCTTCACTGATATCTTATACTCCCTCCGTCCCAGAATTCTTGTCTTAGATTAGTCTAGATACTGATGTATCTAATACCAAAACGTGACTTGATACATCCGTATTTAGACAAATCTAAGGCAAGAATTTTGGGACGGAGGGAGTATTTCATTGGATTTAACATGACATAGTACTAATTTATTTTTAAATTTGTTTTAGTATGGCTACTAATTTTTGGCTTAAGAACATTTTGTTCCCCAGCAAAAATTTGCGAATTTTCAGAATTTCCCACATATTTAGTTATTTTTTTAACCCTGGTACTGACAACAAAATGGGCAGCAATTCTAAAAATGGAAAACGGGCTGCAATAAATTCCATATGAATTAGAAAATGAGTAAAAATTATAAAAATAATAGCAAATGGGCTGTACACGCCACAGATTTCGAGGCTGACTTGTTTACGCAAGGCTTTGTCAGTCAACACATGATTCTAGCAGCAGTGACTGTTGGATGTCCATCCAACAGCCGACGTGCTTGTTCAATCTCTGATCTTCCTGCTCCAGCCGCCTAAACTAGCGCCGACGGGACTGCCTGCTCCCTCCTCTTGTGGCCCGCTGTGATGCCGCACAGGCTTCCCCGGCCCACCCTACTCCCTCCGCTGGCCTGGCCGCAGGCAATCAACTGCCTCCTTATTATGCGAAAAAATGATTCCTCCCACTGACATCTGGGGCGCACCGGTTGGGAGGCTGACCTGTGGGCCTACTAAGTTGACGCGTACACAGGGCTTGTCAACTTAGTCAACAAGCGATTCTAGCAGCAGTAACCGTTTGATTTGAATCGAACGGTCCTACTGCTTCTTCAATTGCTGCTCTTCTTGCACCAGCCGCCCAACCCAGCGCCGGTGAGACCGCCTGCTCCTGCCTCCAGTGGCCGGCTGTGCTGCCGTTGAGGCCTCACCGCCCCCTACTACTCCCACCGCTAGCCAGGCTCTTTGGCGACGGCAGCCTCACACCGCAGCCGAACCGGTGAACCCTCATACTCCTCTCCGCGTGGGAATCCACTGCCGCATCTTCCCCGGCTCCGCGTCGTCCCCTTCCTAGGCCTTGCCGTCGTCCACCACCTTGGATGCGCTCGGCGCGGAGTGGTCAACATGGTCAACGAACGACACCATCGGAAGTAGACAGTGCGTGGAGAGGCTGACAGCTGGGCCCACGGCCGCACGCAAGGAAATGCCTCCTTATTACGCGCAAAATAATGATTCCTCCACCTGACAACTAGGACCCACCGGAAGTGCCTCCTTATTACGCACAAAAAAATGAATACCCCCTGCTAGCTGGGACCCACAATAGTGGGAGGTTGACTTGTAGGCCAACTAAGTTGACGGGGACGAAGGGCTTTATCAACTTAGTCAATATGAACGGTTCTAGCTCCAGTGACCGTACGATGTCCATCCAACGGCCGTAGTGCTTCTTCAACCTCTGGTTCCTGTGACCGTACGATGTTCAATCTTCTTGCTCCAGCCGCCGAAACCAGCGCCGGTTGTGCCTCGTGCTCCTGCCTCCCTTGGCCGGCTGCGAGGCCGCGGAGGCCTCACCGCCCCCTACTACTCCCACAGCTGGCCAGGCCATCCCTCTACTCACCAACACCCCCTGTTATTTTGCGGCGACGGCAGCCTCACAACGCAGCCGAACCAGTGAACCTTCGTACTCCTCTCCGCGTGGGCATCCACTGCCACGTCTTCCCTGGCTCCACGTCGTCCCCTTCCAAGGCCTCGCCATCGTCCACCGCCTTGGTGCTCTCGGCTCGGCGTGGTCAATGTGGTCAACGACCGACTTCCATTGGACGAGTACTGTACCTGGAGAGGCTGACAGCTGGGTCCACGGCCACAACCCAGTTTTTTTGTGATTTGCCAAGTAACTCACTTTGTCAGGCCTGTTGGGCTGCAAATTTTTCAAGACAAGGAGAGCTTCATTCGGCTGGCCGAGAAAATGGCCTATCAGTAATGAGAAATGGGATGTACATTTTTAAAACACATCAAACCGGCAATTAGTTTCAAATTTCTTTTTTTTCATTTCAAGATTTTAAATTCCATTGATTTTTATGCGTGGACAATTTGTTGGATTTTATATTGATATACATTTATTTTTAAAATCAGTTTGAATGTGACTCGAAATTTCGGGATTAAAAACAATTTGGACCGCCCAAAATATGCAAAATTTTGTATAATTTTTTAACAGTGGTGGAAATAGGGTTTTGTGGTGCTCTCAGATGTTTTCAGGGTATATGAGTATATATAAGCGAAAGAAGTAGGTCGGTGGAGCCACGAGGGGCCCACGAGGGTGGGGGGCGCGCCTACCCCCCTGGGCGCACCTCCCTGCCTTGTGGCTTCCTCGTTGCTTCCTTGACGTCCACTCCAAGTCTCTTGGATTGCGTTTGTTCCAAAAATAACTCCCCCGAAGGTTTCATTCCGTTTGGATTCCGTTTGATATTCCTTTTCTGCGAAACACTGGAATAGGCAAAAAAACAGCAATTTGCACTGGGCCTTCGGTTAATAGGTTAGTCCCAAAAATAATATAAAAGTGCATAGTAAAGCCCATTAAACATCCAAAACAGATAATATAATAGCATGGAACAATAAAAAATTATAGATACATTGGAGACGTATCACGCGCGTTGCCACGCGATGCAGTTATGTGCAGCAAGCTGGAGTTATGCGCTGCAAATTAGAACTGCCATCAGGGCCTGCCAATATTCCTGGCTGTCCGGCTTCCCCTTTAATTCCCGCGGCCATTATAACCTTAGTCTCTTCAACCTTTCGATCGCGCCCCACAACACAACAAGCACACCCACGACGACACATAGAGAGGAGATGTCCAGTGGCGCTCCAATGGAGTTCGGCGAGCATAGAGTGGAGACCCACGCGAGGGAGACGCATCTCTCGGTGGTGTGCACCATCGACCAGGCCGTGGTGGACGACTACATCAACAGCGTTGAGCAGTTGCTTGCTGGAGACAAGTACAAGGTGGTCGGCATCGACCTCCACTACACCGTCGGTCGTCCCGGCATAGATCAGAAGGTTACTGTCACCCAGTTGTGCGTGCACCATCATGTCCTCATCTACCACTACCGCATGGCCACAGAGCCTTGCGACCGTTTCAACAGGTTTGTCAACAGCACCAAGTACAAGTTCGCCACAGTGGAAACCGCCGACGATGTAAAAGCGCTCAGTATTACGGGCTTGGCCTGCAAGAACCTTGTTGAAATCTGTGACCACTACAGGGTCTGGGGCAGCACGAAGAAGGACTCCCTGGTCGAACTCTCCTCGGCCATCATCGACCCCTACTACGAAAAGATGAAGGAGGATGCCCAGAGGACAAGCCCCCTGTCCTGGCCCAGGGCTTAGATGCGGCAACTGGATGAACCTCACCTCAGGTTTGCGGCCAAGAGTGTGTACACATGCTACGAGATGCACAGGCGGATCGTTGACATGAGGAAGTGCCTCGTTACCCAAATCGACAAGCCCGGATTGAGCCACAAGTAGAGCAAGCGTCACAAGAAGTAGATGATGATCAGATGATCGTTTATGCTAGTTAATCATGCATGTAATATATAGTTTACTTTATTGGTGTGTGGAAATGTCATGTGTGTAGTAGCGACCTATGTAATTATGCATGTAATAGTTTACTTTGGTGTGTGCAAATGCCATGGTTGTAGTAGCCACCTATGTAAGTGGATGTTCAATTTGGTTATGCAAGCATGTACTTATAAGTGTGTGTGTGTGTGTGTGTATGTATATGTTGTTGTTCTTTATGCAATCCCATCGCACAACA
The DNA here is from genome assembly GCF_018294505.1 of Triticum aestivum. Classification (NCBI taxonomy): domain Eukaryota; kingdom Viridiplantae; phylum Streptophyta; class Magnoliopsida; order Poales; family Poaceae; genus Triticum; species Triticum aestivum. The sequence continues at coordinate 125,740,447 of NC_057805.1, read as the reverse complement.
CACACGTCCTGTTAAGTTGAATCATTTCTGTTCTCTTGTGTGAACGCAAACAATTCGTCTGAGTGAACCGCATGCCGTATATCGCACACACCTTCATCTGGCTGGCCGTTTCTTTTGTGTTGCCTAATCACAAACAGTTCATCCGAGTGAACCGTAAGCTGTACATCGCACACACCTTGATCCGGCTGACCGTTTCTTTTGTGTTGCCTAATAACAAACAGTTCATCCGAGTGAACCGTATGCTGTACATCGCACACACCTTCATCTCGCTGCCCGTTTCTTTTGTTCCTCCTCATCGAAAACGGTTAATTTAACTAAACCATATGCCCTGAATCACACACGCAACTAAAATATGAACCGTGTTTGATGCATCCTCCATCGCAAACGTTTTGCACCTTTTTTGACGGTTTTTTACACCACCGTTTGAGATTATGGCATCGCACACAGTTTCGTCGAAGGGTCTCTGATCGTAGTGTCGCGTTAGCAGCATTCTGCAGTAGTCCATGGACATGTGTTGTCATTTGATGAACGGGATCACATCATTAGAGAATGATGTGATGGACAAGACCCATCCGTTAGCTTAGCATGTTGATCGTTCAATTTTATTGCTACTGATTTCTTCATGACTTATACATGTTCCTATGACTATGCGATTATGCAACTACCGAATACCGGAGGAACACCTTGTGTGCTATCAAACGTCACAATGTAACTGGGTGATTATAAAGATGCTCTATAGGTGTCTCCGATGGTGTTTGTTGAGTTGGCATAGATCGAGATTAGGATTTGTCACTCTGATTGTCGAAGAGGTATCTCTGGGCCCTCTCGGTAATGCACATCACTATAACCCTTGCAAGTAATATGATTAATGAGTTAGTTGCGGGATGATGCATTACGGAACGAGTAAAGAGACTTACCGGTAACGAGATTGAACTAGGTATGATGATACCGACGATCGAATCTTGGGCAAGTAACATACCAATGACAAAGCGAACAATGTATGTTGTTATGCGGTTTGACCAATAAACATCTTTATATTATATGTAGGAGACAATATGAGCATCCAGGTTCCGCTATTGGTTATTGACCGGAGATGTGTCTCGGTCATGTCTACATAGTTCTCGAACCAGTAGGGTCCGCACGCTTAACGTTCAATGACGATTTGTACTATGAGTTATGTGATTTGATGACCGAAGTTTGTTCGTTGTCCCGGATGAGATCATGGACATGACGAGGAGTCTCGAAATGGTTTAGACGTAAATATCGATATATTGGAAGGCTATATTCGGACATCAGAAAGGTTCTGAGTGGTTAGGGTATTTTTCGGGGTACCGGTGAGTTACGGGAATTCGCCGGGGGAAGTATTGGGCCTTCATGGGCCTTAGTGGAATGAGAGAAGGGCCACAAGGGGAGGCCGCCCCCCCCATGGGCTGGTACGAAATGGTAATCCACCCTCTTTCCTTCTCCCTCTCCTACTCCTTCCCTTTCTCCCCTCTTAGAAAAGGAAGGGGACTCCAACTAGGATTGGGAATCCTAGTTGGACTCCCCCTATAGGCGCGCCCCTCCTAGGTCGGCCTCCTCTTCCGCCCTCCTTTATATACGTGGGCAGGGGGCACCCCAAAGGCACTCCAAGATTTGTCTTAGCCGTGTGCGATGCCCCCCTCCATAGTTACACACCTCGGTCATATCGTCGTAGTGCTTAGCCGAAGCCCTACGTCGGTAACTTCATCATCACCGTCACCACGCCGTCGTGCTGACGAAACTCTCTCTCGGCCTCAACTGGATCAAGAGTTCGAGGGACGCCACCAAGCTGAACGTGTGCAGATCACGGAGGTGCCGTGCGTTCGGTACTTGGATCGGTTGGTTCACGAAGACGTTTGACTACATCAACCGCGTTACTAAACGCTTCCGCTTTCGGTCTATGAGGGTACGTGGATACACTCTCCCCGCTCATTGCTATACTTCTCCTAGATAGATCTTACGTGATCGTAGATTTTTTTTGAAATACTACGTTCCCCAACAGTGGTATCAGAGCCAGGTTTATGCGTAGATGTTATATGCACGAGTAGAACAGAATGAGTTGTGGGCGATAATAGTCATACTTCTTACCATCATGTCATACTTTGATTCGGCGATATTGTTGGATGAAGCGGCCCAGACCGACATTACATGACCGCGTTCATGAGACTGGTTCTACCGCCGTGCTTCGCACATAGGTGGCTAGTGGGTGTCTGTTTCTCCAACTTTAGTTGAATGGAGTGTGACTACGCCCGATCCTTGTTGAAGGTTAAAATGGCAAACTTGACGAAAAATCATTGTGGTTTTGATGCGTAGGTAAGAACGATTCTTCCTAAGCCCGTAGCAGCCACGTAAAACTTGCAACAACAAAGTAGATGACGTCTAACGTGTTTTTGCAGGGCTTGCTGTGATGTGATATGGTCAAGATGTGATGATATATAAATTGTCACTACTATAGAATGTTGCTAACGCGACACTACGATCAGAGACCCTTGAAGAAACTGTGTGCGATGCAATAATCGCAAACGGTGCTGTATGAAAACCGTCAGAAATGATGCAAAATGTTTGCGATGAATGATACATCAAACACGGTTCAGATTATAGTTGCATGTGCGATGAGGGACATACGGTTGATCTGTACGAACTGTTTGCGATGAGACAGAACAACAAAAACAGGCAGCCAGATCAAGGTGTGTGCGATATACGACATACAGTTCACTCCGATGAACCATTTGCGATGAGTGAGGTGAACACAAACGATTCGGCGTAAAAAATGTGTGTGATACCCGGCAAACAGGTCGGTAATCAGAGTTGTGTGCAATCATTATAGACAGCCCATATGGTCTTTTTGTGAATTGTGTGCTCGTCAGGGCACACAGTTCAACAAACCAACCTGTTGGCGATAATGTAGAAGATCTCTGTCAAATACATATTACTAACCGTCTGCGATGAGATTGACAGGATAAACAGAGATATATACAGTTTGCTTAATTTAGTCCTTCTTCTTCTTGTTGGATGGCCCTACGACATCATCTTGGCGAGGACACTTCTTGCAGCTGACCGTTGGCTTTTCATCGTCGCTGCCGTCGTCATCGTCGTTGCTGTCGTCGTCGTCGTCCTCCTCGTTCGACCATTCCTCCTCCACATCATCATCGTCCTCATCTTCATCCTCCGATGGCTCCTTGTCCGTCTGGTTGTCGTCTGACGACTCCGGAGGCGGCGTCCCTTCCATGAACCGGATATAATCAAGGTCTGGGCTCGACGCCGGACTCATGGAAGACGAGCGGGATGATTCCGATGTTGACCTATCATCGGGCACCAGACTGCTGGCCGAACTGTCGTCCTCGCTATCGCTCGACATGGCTGCAGAGTGTGTGCCAGTGTGTAGCGCGGCCTGCCGGGGATGATGAAGATGGTGGACACTTAAGCGGGGTATGCAGAGAAGAGGAACTGCCAATTGAAGCGGGTGTTGACGTATTATCTAACCGCTGATATAATCAAGCGTAATTATTTGTACCCAGTCGCTCCAAATTACCGGGGTTGCGCAGGACTCCTATTGGCTATTTGGCTTGTTTCCTTTTTCAGGACAAAAACAAGGAACGAGTTTTGGGATTATGCACCGGTACCGGTACGAACAGAGTAGGACAGGTTGCAAGCAATACATTGAGCTCTTCTTATTGATAAAGCCAGTAATAATCAAACTACAAAGGAAAAGAAAAAAGACAAACAAAAATATCTGCACGAATCTTTGCGTAACATCAATGGCACATATAGGACCTAGATGTGCATTACTTAGAGCACATCTAGATGTGCTTTAGCAATATTATAAAACAAAACCCCTAATCATCATTGCAAACAGCGCATAGAACATGGCTAACGCGACAACCACAACTACACATGCTAGTTCCTTCTTGTCTCTTGCTTTCATCTATTGCTTGTGATTGATTCTTTCTTGCTTCATCGTACTGACTGTACATTCCAGATCAGCCAGTTTCTTCTTCAGCTTTACGTTATCTTCTGCGAGCTTGGTGATAACACTCCGAGCCCTGCCATGCCATTCTTCATCCAGCCAGTTAACAAAGGCACAAGCCTCATATCCCTGCCAATGTTAAATAGTATTCTGGATGAGCGGTGCCATTAACTGAAGTAAAATGATGAACTTAATTAGCACTAACCTCTAAGGGGCAACTGAGAAACTACCTACCAATGTCGAATCCCTCCGTGCATACACGTCGAGCAAGAGTGTGCCCGTGCACACAACTCAGCTTTGGTACTTCTCGGTGGTGCAAAACTCAGAGTCGAACTTGTGTTGGGGGACTCTGGAGTCAAGCTCCGGATCTGGCTGCAGATCGCTTTCCTGGGGGGGCGGGTCATTCAGGACGGATTCAGCAAGGAGTAATACCTTGGACATGCTAAAAAAGATCAGGATAGATTGGAACCTGACAGGACGATTCGGATCCGTAGTACACCTGCCTTCTGATGAGCTTAGGCAAGTGCTTGGCGGCGACCGCCGTCGTGGCGGCGATACGAGCAGGAGCAGCTGCACCGAAACCATCAGCACCACCCGTCCGCATTCCCCCAATGTCAGCGTCATGCGAGGGAATTTGGAGGCTATGTAGGGATTTGGGGGAAATGGGGAAACAGTGGAATAAGCTAACGGTCGGGAACTACTAATGACTATATGTTGTTTATGGCACACTGTTTGTACATGCCATTTGTGTTAGTCATTACAACGTCACACACGATTTCTGCACCAAACCGTTTGAGAAGACAACGTAGGTTAGACACGGTTGCCGTTACATAACCGTATGTGATGTACTAACCTATCCATATAATTGAGTTACGGTGAGATGTCGTGTAAACAGCCACTCCGCGGATATCCGTAAAAAAAAGCTGCTCTGCATATAGAGATGGCGGCGGCAGCCTAGGCAGCGGCTACCGGAGAAGAGGTCAATCCTCGGTCGGTGGCGGTGGCGGCGTCATAGGAGGTCAATCCTCGTTCTGCGGTGGGAGATAGGAGGAGCTCAACCATTGAGGTCAGCGGCGGCGTAATTCGAGCACATCCATCATGGTCGATGGCGGAATAGTGGAGGTCGAACTTCAGGCGGCAGCCGCACTAAGCTTTGCTCCTCGACCCTACTGTCTCGGCCTGCCGCTGCATCGCGCTTGTCTGTCTGCTGGGTGGAGGTCGCCGCGCGGCTAATTAATTAAGGTATTCTTTTCGTGAGTGGCTAAATTTAGGTATTCAATTCCTAAGTGTGGTGTTGTGCTAGTACCCTACGTGTAAAGTGACTAGCCATTAATTTTTGTCATAGCACGTCTGGATAACAACATGGAGCGCCCTCAGTAATTATTAAAATAAAACCTCGTGATTTATGCACGCATCTTTGGAAAGCAGTTAATCCATGTATTAATGTTGTTGTTTTGTTTTTAATTACCAATCGTGTGCTGCAGATGGAACAATCTCGATGGATGAAGAATCGGAAAACCGCAGATTTTAGGAGTGGCGTGACAGAGTTCATGAAGTTGCCTGAAAGTACAAAGAGGAGAATTGGTGATGCGGATTACATCTTGTGTCCATGTATTGATTGTGCCAATACGGAGTCACATGAAGTTGCAGATGTCCAGATGCACTTTGTCTCTAGGGGATTCATGGATGGATATACACGTTGGACCAGACACGGTGAAGAGGAGGTCATGGATGAAGATACCCAAGGCAGCGAGATGCCAAACCCCGATCAGTGTCACATGGATGTTGAATCTAACATCGGGGCAGAGGCGTCAAGCTACCAATGGAACACCGGAAAGCCGAAACGCCCACTGGAAAACCAAGACGTCGACGCAGATGCTGAAGATCTTGATATGCCAGATTTTGCTGCTATGATTGCAGATTTCGAGGGCCCAGATAAGCATATGACTGGGTACAAGGATCTGCCAACCATTGATGCGGACTCCAAGAAATAATTTTATCCAGGTTGCAAAAAGAAATATTCCAGGTTGAGTGCCACCCTGGCGCTTCTCAGATTTAAAGCAGCAAACGGTCTATCAAACAAGGGCTTCACAGAGATGTTAGGTCTTTTGAAAGAAATTCTTCCGAAAGATAATGTGCTCCCCAGAAGCACGAATGAAGCGAAGAAAATTGTTTGCCCATTGGAACTTGAAGTACAGAAGATACATGCTTGTGTGAATGATTGTATATTGTACCGTGGTGAGTACAGAGATTTTCGTGCATGTCCCACATGCAAGCATGCACGATACAAGCGCGGGAGAGCAAAGGACAATTACAAATTGGATGATGAGATCAAGACAGGAGTCCCGTTCGAGGTTGTTTGGTACTTGCCTTTAATTCCAAGGTTGAGGCGTTTGTTTGCAAACCGCAGAGAGGCAAAGAGGTTGCGGTGGCATCCCGATGAGCGAATTGCGGATAGGTATATGAGGCAGCCGAAAGATGGGGCTTAGTGGGAATTAATCGACAAAAATTTGAAAAATTCGCCAAGGATCTTAGAAGTATAAGGCTCGGGGAGTTTACTGACGGGATGAATCCTTTTGGCGATATGAGCACCAATCACAGCACATGGCCGGTGCTTCTGTGCATATATAACCTAGCTCCTTGGTTGTGTATGAAGAAAAAATACATTATGATGTCAATGATTATCCAAGGCCCAAAGCAACCTGGAAATGACATCGACATTTACTTTCAGCTACTGGTAGAAGAACTGCTAACAGTGTGGATATATGCGCCTGCTGTAAAATGTTATGATGCTTACAGAAAGGAGATTTTCGATCCACATGCGATGCTGGTGCACACCATTCAACATATGCGGCATTAAGCAACACATTGGGGCAGAAAACAAGGGGAGAAGTAGGGTGTGTCACATGCATGGATAGGACAGCTAGTAGAAGACTTCCCAAGTCGCACAAAACAGTGTATTTGCGTCATCGTAGGTTCTTACGGAAAAATCACCCATACCGAAAGATGAAAGCTGAATTTGATGGTACAGCAGAGGCAGCTGCAGCCCCAAGACCCTATGAAGGGGAGGTGAGCCACAACATGGCTAAAAAAATTAATGTTATGCTTGGCAAGAACCACCCTTTGACGTTGAAACTAACACCCAAGGATTAAGTGTTTAAGAAGAAATTGGTGTTCTGGAAATTACCTTACTGGGAGATTCTACATGTACGTCACTACATCGATGTCATGCACGTAGAGAAGAACGTATGTGAAAGCATCCTTAGTACTCTTCTCAAGATTAAAGGTAAAAGTAAGGATGGTGACGGTTCACGGCTCGATATGCTTGCTGATCAATCACAATGCAAGAGTGAAGCAGAAGATGATGACAAATTCATCAAAGCTCGCCAGAGTTACAATTTTAGTACAAAAGAAGCAACACAATTCTTCACCTATTTGTTGTCAGTTAAGACACCCTCTTCCTACTGCGCAAACATCAGAAGTCTCGTGGATGTGAGCTCAGGTAAAATGATGTTGGGACACATGAAGTCACATGATTGCCATGTAATGTTGACAAAAATCCTCCCAGTGGCCATCAGGAATCTGATGGACAAAGATATAAGAAACACACTCATTTACCTTTGTGATTTCTTCAACCAACTATGGCAGAAAGTTGTAGATCCTAAAGAGTTGGATCATATGCAAGATGATATTTCAAGAATATTGTCCAACCTAGAGATGTTTTTCCCATCGTCATTCTTTGATATCATGGTCCATCTCACTATGCACCTTGTCGACGAGATAAATTATTGTGGTCCTGTGTTTCTTCGCAACATGTATCCCTTCGAGCAGTTCATGGGAATCCTGAAGCGCTTTTGTCGGAACCGAAACCATCCAGAGGCAAGCATCCTACAAGGTTATACCATGCAGGAGGTGGTTGAGTTTTGCACCGAACACATGAAACAAATACCTATAGGTTTGCCCCTCTCTCGCCATGAGGGAAGTCTGAAAGGTAAGCTAGTCCTTGCTGGCACGCAAATGGCTACACCCGAAGAATTGGCAGAGAAAGCCCATTTGACGGTATTGCTTAACAACTCACTTCTCATCGCTTATGCCGAAGAACACTTGGCGGAGATACACCAAATATTCTTACCAATGGTGCCTTCATCAGATTTGGAGATGAAGTAGCACACTAAGAACTACGCCAAATGGCTGAAGAATCGTTTGGCACCAGGATCCATCGATGACATTGCTACGTGGTTGGCACAAAAGCGATCACTTACGGTGCTGACGTACCAAGCATATGACATAAATGGATACACGTTCTACACTGAGGAACGTCATAAGAAGACCTCGTATCAGAACAGCTCTGTTCGAATAGAGTGCATGACTGTAAATGAAGCTGATAAAAGGGTATACTATGGAACCATCAAAGAGATTTGGGAGCTTGACTATGTGAAAGTTAAGGTGGCATTATTCAGGGGCACATGGATCCCTCTTGGTCAGGTAAGGATTGATGAGTACAGGAAGACCTGTGTTAATAGGACAACGAAGGCATATCACGTGGACCCATTCATTCTCGCCAGCGATGCTACCAGATTTTCTTTGTGGGAGACCCCTTGCATAAGAAGGACCATTTAGCGATGCATGGGAAGAGAAGGGTACTGGGTGTCGACGATGTTGCCGATCAGGACGAGTACGATGAATTTGATGAGTTGCCAGCCAAGGGATCAACAGAGAAGAAGCGTAAAATCATCAAAAACCCCAAGTTCATTCGGGGTTAACTTAGTGATTCCAGTTCCCCCATGTACATGGGAATTAAGCTGTAAGACTAGTCTTTATGCCTACCCTAAAACTTAATTCGTTCAATTTAGAACTATCACGTGTACTGCATTTGTGAGTTATGCCTGGTTTTCTGTTGATGTAAGAACCGTTAATATGTTGACCTTAATATGCTGTCAGCTCAGGAAATGAATATGAACTGTTTATTATTATTATTATTATTATTATTATTATTATTATTATTATTATTATTATATCATAGAGGTAGCACACTCAGTCGATCTCACTACAGTATGTGTGAACAAAAATATGCAATCTGGTTTGCGAATAGAACACGGTTCGTTGATGAAACCGTGTGCCGACCAAACCCCGCCACCCCGCCCACGATCGGAGTCGTGCTTTCTGATTGGCCAGAACCCAAACCCCACGGATCGTACGTCTACACCGTTGGATGCTCCCAGATCGAACGGCAATCCTCATCCCTTTCGACAGCACATGCAGTTCCGGTTATAATTTTATTTTTATGCACAAAATGCACGTTAATCTCAAAAAATGTCTTAAATATAGCTAACGATACCTGAAATGCGCCAGAAAATCAAACCCGTGGTATAATGGTGATTGCGTACCGTGGAAATTTTTATGAGGCCAAACAATGAAGTCACCGGCCACGGGAGTTTGAATTGACACGTCTCCTTTTGGAAAACCATGATCCTTCATGTGAGATGCTCCGGTTTGGAAGGAGCGGTCATCAAAACTTGTGCCAAACTTTACCTATTTTTTTCCACGGGGTCGTGAGAGCACGCCACAGGCACACATCGACTTTGATGTTGTTCGAACTGCATCTGAATTTTCTGTAATTAAAATACCAACTTGGCCTACGCCAGTGGCCGCACCTCGTGGCCGAAATGTTTGAAACTTCTCCCCGCTTCTCGAACAAACGGATGAAAACTCACAAAGTGACGCACAAATGATCTGTACACCTTTGGTAGGCTGATAGTAAGGGGGTATCATATCTAGGCAATTTTGATGAGTTGTCATAGAATTAATTAAATGAAGAAAGAGAGGGTTAAGTATCATATCATGAAACCGTATCATAATAAATGTTATGCTACTATGTGTCATGCTTGACAATATAAATAAAGTACTACATATGATACTAGCTACTCTATGATACTATGCATTATTAGAGCAACTAAGTACACAATAGAGTGACATAAGACTAGCCACAATGGGTAGTAACATAGAATGTTACTAGTCTATGTTACTACCTCTATAGTGGGGAGTAACATATGTGTAGTAACATGCAACACTTCATTTATTAGGCTATAGACTCATCTTGCCTTGAGATGTGTCATGTTACTCAGACTAGCCACAATGTGTAGTAACATAGACTGGTAACATGCCCATGTGTTACTAGTCTATGTTACTACCTCTATAGTGGGGAGTAACATATATGTGTGGTAACATGCAACACTTCATTTATTAGGCTATAGACACATCTTGCCTTGATATGTACATGTGATGTTACTCATACTACTAGTAACTAGCTATGTTACTACTTTCCTCTCTTTCTTCATTTATTGCTTGCCACATCATCTACTTTATCTAGATATGTGTGATGTTACTACCTATGTAACTCCCATTGTGGGTAGTCTCATACTATAGTAAGGCTATACCCACAGTGGGAGTAACATAGGTAGTGATATCACACATATCCACACTTTCCTCCATTTCTTCATTTATTGCTTGCCACATCATCTTTTTTATCTAGATATGTGTGATGTTACTACCTATGTTACTCCCACTGTGGGTAGTCTGGCTATAAGGAATAGAATAATATATATGTGCTTATTAGTTCGAGGAAAGAGAAAAGAAGCGGGTTCTTGGTTAGTAGAGCCAGCTGCAACAGGAGACCCAAGACACTTTGTGAGGACGTAAGGTGGGCCAACTATTGATAAACTAGTTTGTATATAAAACTTATTATTGTACATATTCGCTAAGAGGTTGGCTATATATGACATGGCAACTTCTTATAGCCGACCCTTGGCTGTATTATTAACCATGCTCTTAGTGAGGTAGCTAGTATATCACAAATGACTAGCTAGTATCATACTAGCCACAGTGGGAGTAACTTCAGCAGTAACACCGACTCCAACTCAGCAAACTTGCTTATGTGGCAATAAGTTAATGAGGAGAGAGATAGTTTCAGCAACTTAGGTAGTTACTGTAGCATCACATGTCCCAATGAAATATGAGTCTGTAACCTATGAAATGAAGCTTTGCATGACACTACACTTATGTTACTACCCACTATGAAGGTAGTAACATATATAGTCTAGGGATATGTGTATGTTACTAGTGTACTACTCTCCATTGTGGCTAGCTAGTCTCATACTCCCTCCTTTCCGGTTTAGGCTGGTTGTAATGGTATTATCATAAGCGATATCATGCATGCCAACTAGACTTTCTGGATGATGTGGCACACAAGAGAGGATGTGGTATCATATCATTATACCATGTCATATTAAATGTTGTACTACTACTTTGTGTGATTATTAAGGCAACCTAAGATGTTAACCTATGATACTATGCATTACGGAAGTAGCTAGTATCCTAGCTACACTATCATATATATGCATGATACTACTAGGGCTCAATTCAAAAATGTCACCAACCAAGGTAGATGGTGAGTGGTGGAATACCTTTTATAGTTTGCAAAAACACCCCATTAATGCTTTTGTTTTCCTCAAAAATTTATGTTTTCCAATGTATTAATTGCAATACATGCATGCCTATATAAAGTACATGCATTGGTCAACTTTCTCTTAATACTTGCATGCAATGATTTAATGCACATTGGAATCTGGACATGTGATGGGGAACAACCAAATTGAGCCTTATAAAATGGAAAAACTAAAATTTTGAGATAAGCCTATAAACTGGAAAGAAGGGAGTATATATGCATGATACTAGTATATGATCGGCAATACCTCCGTAATGCGTGCATGCATAGTATCATGAGTTAGTATCTTAGGTTCCTTATTAATTACCATGCATGACACAAAGTAGTACAACATTTAATATGATACATTATCATGATATGATACCACACACCCTCTCTTTCATCATTTAACTGTGTGCCACATCATCCAAAAAGTCTAGTTGGCATGCATCATACCGCTTGATACTCCCATATTACGACCAGCCTTATTAGGGTGGCCATAGTGGGGGTATCATAGCCGGTATCATACACTAGTATCATATGCATGATACTATATATATATAGTATATGATACTCCCCACTATATAAGGCTGGCCATAGTGGTGGTATCATAGTCGACGATGTCATGCACTCGGAAATAGCAAGTATGCTGATGTGGCAAAGAATTAAATATATATAAAGAGGGTTAGAGTAACATATAGTAGGTAGATACCGTCAGTGCCGGGCCAGCAAAATCCAGGGCCCCGTGCATAACTAAAAAATGGGCCCCTATCTCACTAGGAAAAAATGAACTAACGAGCAATTACAATATTATATATATATATATCACAAAAAAATAATGTATATAATATAATGTTTTACATAACAGTTGGATATATCAAAAATCATACCTATTCAACTCCGGTTGCATAATATTTATTTGAACAACATCATTCTTTTAGTATTCTTTAAAATGAAATCTTCAATAATATCATCGGAATCAATCTTGTCCAACACTTCGCTCCCAAATGCTATTGCAGTCAAATCATTGAGCTTTGTTGCATCATAGTAGTACACATATAAGCCTTCAATAACTTCAGTTTAGAAAAGCTTCGTTCTGCCAGTTCAAACATGCAGGATTAATGGACAGCGGCAACCATGTACCGATTAACCCTATATGAATAATTAGGAGTACAAGCCAGCGGCAGAGGATCAATGTACGAATAAACATCTGAACGACACGACATGATGAATCCACCAGCAGAAAGAAACGCGGCACAAGAAATTCCCCAAGGACACCATGCATGCATTATGATTAATTGGAATATATGATTGCTTTCTTGAAAGGATTGAGGAGATACAAGATCATCTGTATGGCTATTCAACTCAACGCATGTCTGACATACAGTAATCCTAATCTAGCTTCATCGCCGGGCTGACATAAAAGATAAAACAACTGTGTTGCATATGTAAACCCGGCTGTATATTAGAACTGTGCTGGAATTCAGTTGTTAACTATACATCGGTGTTAATTAGTCTACTATGAGTGTACATGCATATGTGCAAAAATTAGAAGAGAAAGAAGGACGAAACAAAAAATCATAATCATAAGAAATATGGATCCCAGACTAGAGTTGATTCCGTATGACAATATACCCGGTGATAGACTCGCTACCTATTTTGACAGGATGATGAGAGGAATCAGACGAATTGCCTCGCCTGTCGCCATGTCGCCCGTCGCCGGATGCGAATTGCGATCGATTTTGCTCCGGATGGATGCGTCGTGTCGCTGCCTGCCAATTTGCTCTGGATGGGATTGATCCCATTCAGTTTCCGATGGAGGCGTCGAGGAGGCGGCCTACGAAAAAATATGTACATTGGCCTATAAAAAATTTGGGGCCCCTTAAATTTATGGGCCCTGTGCAGGCCGCACAGTCCGCACACCTATGGGCCCAGCCCTGGATACCGTATCATGTTAAATGCGATGCTAACTTCTGTCATGCATGGCAATAAATATGATCTATGTATGATACTATACTCTATGTATTATACTATGCGCTATAATTAATTAAAGGTAGTATGATATGTATTGTATATTCATGATACTAGTATATGACACTCTCCACTATACTCATGATTTCTTACCATGGAAAAAATTGGCGGCGAAATGATGAACTCATGTTTTCATTCGAACAAAAATATGATGTTAGGTAATTTAAATGTTTTCAAAGAGCACACAGATCACTCACGAAAGCCGTGTGTCCACTAAACTGTGGCCGATGCACCCCCCACCCCTCTGCCACACGCGTGATCTGGTCGTGCGTTCTGATTGGCCAGAACCCAAACCCCACGGATCGTACATCTACACCGTTGGATTCTCCTTGATCGAACGGCGATCCTCATCCCTTTCGACAACACATGTACATGTTTTCAAATAGCCCCTCCCAAAAAATGTTTTCAAATAGCACACAGTTCACACACAAAAGCCGTGTGCCTATGTGACGCCCGGATAATTAAGCTACAGTAACCCTCTGCTAATGATGCCACGTCACCTCGATTACTATGGTTAATATCGCGTTAGTTCAAAACCAATTCGAATTCAAATTAAAAAAAACCAAGCAAACAATAAAAGTTTTCAAATATTAAAACTAAAATGTTCGGAGTGAGCCAAATAATGCATAAGTAGTAATGGTGGAGAAACCACATTGTTATAAAAGGTTTAAATGCACTTAGGTAATTAAAACAGTAGTTAAAACAATTAAATAAACACATATTGGATTTTACTAAATATTAAACTATTTTGTTTTGGGTTAATAATTACTATGGCAGTAGTATATTTATAAATGCAAGTTTAGGTACTAGTGATAATTTTTATAAAGCAGAAACTAAGAGGAAACAAAAAATAAATGGAAAGAAATAATAACTAAAAAGAAAAGTAAATAAAAACAAAGCTAAAAAAATAAAAAATAAGAGACATCCCCCCCCCCGCTGGGCCAACCGGCCCAGCTAACCAACCAGCCGCCGGCCCACCCCCGCTGCCCCCTGCATAACCTCCCTCTCACTCTCCCGAACCCTAATCCCCCCACGACTCCCACTCTCCCCCCATCTGGATCGGGCAACTGCCCGATCCCCATCGCCAAACGCTGCTCCTTGGCGCCGATCCCTTCGCCCTCGCTCGACGCCGCCCCACCGCTGGCCTCCTCGACTCGCCGGACCGCTCCGCCGTCGCCGGAGCCCTTCCCCACCGGCCTGCTTCCTCCTTGCTGCTCCGACGCCATCCGTCCTCCCCGAGCATGCTGCCCCGTCCCTACAGCCCCGCCGTGAGCGCCCTCCTCCTCTCCCTCTTCCCTGTCACCGCGCGCCCGAGGCCGTGCTCGCTCGCGGCCTCCCCGCGCTCGTCGCGCCTCCTCTGGATGGCCATCGCGCCCGAGCCGTTCACCGTCGTCGCCTCGCCGTACACGGCCGCCCGACCGCGCCCTGCGCCGTGCGTGCTTGCCCCCGACGCCCCTCTGCACCCGCCAGCCCCTGCTCTCGCCGTGTCACCGCCTTCCGCTTCCTTGGCTGCACCCGCTGGCGACCACCCGTCTGAGGCCGCCATCAGCCATGGCTATGGCCTCGCGCCGACTGCCGTGGCCCCCCTGCCTGCCTCTACTCTCATTGCCGGTGCCCGCTGGAGCCGTCCCATGCCCGCTCCCCTTTGCTCGCCCGCTGCGTCAGGCTGGCCCCGCCGTCGCCGGCGACCTCGCCTCGCACCGGGCGGGTTACGCCTCAGCGCCTGGTGCCCGCACACCCGCACCCAGCGCCCACAAACCCACTAGGCTCCCCTATGGGCCAATGACACGGGGGCCCCGCCCCCAGAACGTAAACAAAATAAAAAAATAAAAAAAATAAAAATAAAAATAAAAATAATTAATTAATTAAGTAAGATAATTAATAACTTATTTAATCATGTTAATATTAATTAATTAAGATTAATTAAACTAATAAATAATTAACCTAATTAACTACTGATAATTAACTAACAGTCACTGACAGGTGGGACCCACCTGTCAGGTTGACCAGGTCAACGGTCAACGTTGACTGCTGACGTCAGCATGACATCATGCTGATGTCATAAATCCATTTTCGAATTAAATTAAATAATTAATTAAATTGCAGAAATTAATAAAATCTTTAGAAAATCATATCTTTTAATCCGTAACTCGGATTAAAATATTTTTAACATGAAAGTTGCTCAGAACGACGAGACGAATCCGAATACGTAGTCCGTTTGTCAGCCACACGTCCCTAGTATAGTGAACCTGCAACATTTCACCTCCGGTTCATCTGTCCGAAAACATGAAACACCGGGGATATTTTCCCGGATGTTTCCCCCCCTTCGCGGTATCGCTTCCTACCGCGTTAGGGCATACCTAGCACCGCGTTTTGCCTCCTTATGTTTTGTGATGCTTTGTTTGCTTCGTATTTACTGTTTCTTCCCCCTCTCCTTCTCCGGTAGACTACGAGACTGACCGCTGCTGGTGCCCGATCATCTACGTTGTTGACGACCCCTCCTTCTTGGCCTGAGCTTCCAGGCAAGCCCCCCCCCTTGATCACCAGATATCGCCTATTCTTCTCTATACTGCTTGCATTAGAGTAGTGTAGCATGTTACTGCTTTCCGTTAATCCTATTCCTGATGCATAGCCTGTCATTTGCCTACAGTTGTTACCCTTACCTGCTATCCTACTGCTTAGTATAGGATGCTAGTGTTCCATCAGTGGCCCTACACTCTTGTCCGTCTGCCATGCTATACTACTGGGCCGTGATCACTTCGGGAGGTGATCACTGGGTATATACTATATACATTATATACATGACACATGTGGAGACTAAAGTCGGGTCGGCTCGAGGAGTACCCGCAAGTGATTCTGATGAGGGGGCTCCACCCCGGTAGAGGTGGGCCTGGGTTCCTGACGGCCCCCGACTGTTACTTTATGGCGAAGCGACAGGTCAGGTTGAGACCGCCTAGGTGAGAGGTGGGCCTGGCCCTGGTCGGCGTTCGCGGATGCTTAACACGCTTAACGAGATCTTGGTATTTGATCTGAGTCTGGCCATTTGGTCTATACGCACTAACCATCTACGCGGGAGTAGTTATGGGTATCCCGGCGTCGTGGTATCAGCCGAAGCTCTTTTGACGTCAGCGACTGAGTGGCGCGCGCCGCATTGGACCGTAAGCTCGCGCTTGTATTAAGGGGGCTAGGTCTGCTTCCGGCCGCGTACGCAACGTGCAGGTGTGCATAGGGCGATGGGCCCAGACCCCTGCGCGCCTAGGTTTAGACCGGCGTGCTGACCTCTCTGTTGAGCCTAGGTGGGGCTGCGACGCGTTGATCTTACGAGGCCGGGCATGACCCAGAAAAGTGTGTCCGGCCAAATGGGATCGAGCGTGTTGGGTTATGTGGTGCACCCCTGCAGGGAAGTTTATCTATTCGAATAGCCGTGTCCCTCGGTAAAAGGACGACCCGGAGTTGTACCTTGGCCTTATGACAACTAGAACTGGATACTTAATAAAACACACCCTTCCAAGTGCCAGATATAACCCGGTGGTCGCTCTCTAACGGGGTGACGAGGAGGGGATCGCCGGGTAGGATTATGCTATGCGATGCTACTTGGAGGACTTCAATCTACTCTCTTCTACTTGCTGCAAGATGGAGATGGCCAGCAGCGTAGTCTTCGACAGGATTATCTATCCCCCTCTTATTCTGGCATTCTGCAGTTCAGTCCACCGATATGGCTCTTTACACATATACCCATGCATATGTAGTGTAGCTCCTTGCTTGCGAGTACTTTGGATGAGTACTCACGGTTGCTTTTCTCCCTCTTTTCCCCCTTTCCTTCTATCTGGTTGTCGCAACCAGATGCTGGAGTCCAGGAGCCAGACGCCACCGTCGACGACGACTCCTACTACACTAGAGGTGCTACTACTACGTGCAGCCCGCTGACGACGACCAGGAGTAGTTAGGAGGATCCCAGGCAGGAGGCCTGCGCCTCGTTCGATCTGTATCCCAGTTTGTGCTAGCCTTCTTAAGGCAAACTTGTTTAACTTATGTCTGTACTCAGATATTGTTGCTTCCGCTGACTCGTCTATGATCGAGCACTTGTATTCGAGCCCTCGAGGCCCCTGGCTTGTATTATGATGCTTGTATGACTTATTTATGTTGTAGAGTTGTGTTGTGATATCTTCCCGTGAGTCCCTGATCTTGATCGTACACATTTGCGTGCATGATTAGTGTACAGTCAAAATCGGGGGCGTCACAAGTTGGTATCAGAGCCAACTGCCTGTAGGAATCCCCCTTTCCAACTCCTTGGCCGAAGTCGAGTCTAGTCAGTGAAAAACTTTTACTAACATGGCCTTGTGGCTTACGGGCCCACGTCACCATTGGGTGGTATTAGGATCTTTTACTCCTTGTCTATACTCTGGGTCTCTGATCTCTCTTCTATTCGGGTTAAATGAATTTTGCTAAATCTAACATTAGGATCTCGTTATCACTTTCACCCGGAGAGCCCCTTATTACTGATGATCGTCTGCTGCACGTGAAGACCCTGAAGACACTCTCCGCTGTTAACCCGAGAACTTGTGTTCGTCACTTTTGCAATTCCCTTCATCGATAAACTCCTATGGATAACCACGTATACTCGCCATTCATACAATGTTTCCCCGTTGATCTTGTTATTACAAGATACCCCAAATTCTCTCTGTTGTTCCGAGAATCCTTTGAGCTTACTGCCTTGCTGTTCCTTGTCACCTGAATACCCCTACAGATAATTCTCGCACTTACCGAGTATCCGCTCGTCCCCAGTTGATTCAAGTAATTCACATAAGCCTTTGAAATACTATTTGAACTTCCGAAAATCCTGAGCAGCCTATTGCTCTTGAAATTCTTGCTTACTAGCATTATGATTAATCCCATAAGTCTCGAAATCTTATTGGCACCCCTTGTCATTACCTTTTGAGTCCATTGATTCAATATGTTGTGAATGCTCGCAATCCTCAATCAGATCCTAGAATTCATCCTTCCGGCTCAGACATCATTTTTAACATGATGCTGGATCTCGACCTATCAAATTGCCATCGATTGTACCCCTAAGCCTACTCAACTTATCCATCCTTGATCAGAGCGTTGCTTCTGACCCCCTGATTTGGAAATCTTAATTCTTTTGCATTTGAACTTTGAGTTAGACAGTTGTTTCTATAATCAGATCTCCTTGCATTCTTCTTCCTCTAGTTGAGTACCGATGCTCACATCAGATCCCTTGTGGACCATCGGTTCCTTTGTTGGATTTTATTCGATAGTGTCCTTCCTATTGAAGGACCTTGTCAGCCTTTCCATGGATATATAGTGCCTTTGGTAAATTATATCATCTGTTTTGTGAACCATGCTCTACTTTCGAGCTTGTATTATTTACTCCGAAGTTTGTGGTATATGTTTCCACGATGCCCCGATGGGTTGAACCTATGCCTTCCATAATATGTGTGAACCTGGCCGTGCACACACGAAAGTCTTCATTTCAAATGAAATTATTCTGTTTGTGCACACGAGCGCTTAGAGGCAACCGTTTGCATAGGCCTTTCCGCGCGCGCGGTGACTGTCGTGGTTTTGTCACGGCAGATGTCCTCGTGAAAGGACATAGTCGTGGAGCCATATCTACGGGTTAGCTTAAAGGGGTTAAACCGGACAAGGGACACGAGAGTTTTATACTAGTTTGGCCCCTTACGATGAAGGTAAAAGCCTACGTCTAGTTGTGATGGAATTGCTGGGGTATCGATGACCAGGGAGCGAATACGCTTTGCCTGGGTCTCGAGTTCTTCTCTGTTGTTCTTGAACCACCGTCGGGTCGTCCCCTTATATACATGGGTTGACACCCGTCGGTTTACAGAATCCCGAGGCCGGCTCATAAACGTGTCCGGCTCGGTCTCTGCTCTTTCTCCCTTACAACACAAGTCTACATATAAATATCGTGTATGTCTACAGGCCTTAAACCGGTTTTGGGCCCTGGGCCTTCATAAAGCGTCACCATCTGTCTTCATGGGCTTCAGATATAATGAACTACTTATGGGGTTAACCCGGCCTCTCCTGGCCGGTTTACACCCAGTGGTACCCCAGACTGATTTGAACTGGTTCATGTCAGTCCTGAATACTTAAGAAAATTTCTTCTTTCAATATCTTCACATAATCTGTAAACCGCCGTGACGTCACTTTCCAGGACCATGGTAAACCACCATGACATCATCTGTTATTCAAAACTGTATATAACCCATCCTCATTAATGAGCCTCCGACAATCGAGGCGACAGCTCCGCCTCATACCAAAATTTCGGTCTCCTCGATTTTCGCGCCTGACGCTTATCTTTTTTCCTTTATAAATAGGGCCAGGGGGTCTTTCCATCCCCCCCCCCCCGTATCTCTTCACCTCATCCTCTTCCTTGCGCTGCCCGACCTTTGGAGCTCCGCCGCCACCGTCGACCTTCGCTTCTGCATCACCCTGAACGCACCAGAGAATCGCGGCGCGTCTCCGCTCTTCCATCAACATCGGTAAGCCATCTTTCCTTCTGCCATAGATCTCTCATTAGGGTTTCAGTGTTCATCGGTGTTCGTCATTGCAATAGCTCTTTGATTCAAACCTTGATGTTTATCCTGTACAGCACTAGCCGTAGCCCTTCTTTTCCATCCATGTATCTCGTTTAAGTAGAAAATCCTATCTGAACCTTCATCAACTGCTTCGGTACCAATATTTTGGTCTGAATATATTTTCATTTTCTGACACGCGGTAGATCCAAAATTATAATGCCAACTTGTGAAACCTGTTTTTCTTTCACTTACGCATATTTGGACTTGTATCTTCAACACCAGATTAGGTGGTTTAACTCCCTAGAAAAATAACGACCCAGTAGATACCATTAGTCCCCTGTTGAACCGCCAATGCACTCATCATTATACTGTCTCCATCATCAGACTCCGGTTTACGAACAACCAACTCCGGTTTAATAATATGCTTGCATGCTTATACCGCTGTATAGTTGTCCACTATAAATCTTAAACCGGCAACAATCATGTTTCAGATTCTCATTGCCATGGCCAAGCAAGTCTATGAATGCAATTGGGCTCCTTCTCGAGTCATCGAAGAGCAGTTAATCAACTGTGTTAAGACGCGCATTTTAGCCAAGAAGGATGTCATCCACTGGAGGTACCCTGGCCCGGAAAATCCTCCTACACCCAAGGATGGAGAGGTAGTCATGTTTACTGATCACCTGGGCCGGGGTTTTAGCCCTCCCGGTTCAAAAAATTTCCAGGATGTACTGGCCAGTTTTCAACTGCACCCTCAAGACATCGGTCCATATTCTGTGACCAACATCTGCCACTTCCAAGTCTTTTGTGAGGCTTACCTACAAGAGGAACCTACAGTCAAATTGTTTAGGGATTTCTTTCACTTAAACCATCGCACAGAATTCACGGATGGACCCAATACTGAATTGGGCAGAATGGCGGTTCAGAAAAGGAAGGAAGTCACTTTCCCTCATCCCAAGCTCCACAACCACCCCAAAGAGTGGAACCAGACCTAGTTTTATTGCAAGGATACATCTCCAACTGATGAAAACCCCCTGCCGGGTTACCGTCCTGAACGCCTTAGCAACACACATCCTTTTCCTCTGAGGCTGACTGCAAAAGAAAGGGCCAAGTATGCCCCTCAACTGTCAAAGCTTAGAGCCTTTATGGCAAACAGTTTGACAGGAATTGACTTTGCTCGTTGTTGGATAAGCTGGAGTATTCTGCCCTTAAGCCAGCGCTCCAGTTTGATGTGTGAGTACACGGGGAGTTTGAAGGATGCTCAACGACACATTGACATTCAGCTTACAGATGCGGAAGTTACCGAGGCTGTAAAGAAGATGTTGAACGAACCAGAGGCTGTCTGTGCCCAAACCAGACTACTCCCTTTCTGCAGTTTCAACAAACCACCCGCTGTAAGAATCATATGATCTTTTCATCTTAATTTGCTTTTATCCAAGTATTCTCTGAAAGTTTGATTATTTACTTGACTGGGTGACGATCCGTTTTGGAATAAGAAACCTCAAGAAAAACCGGCCAAGCTGCAAGACAAACCAGCCAAGTCACAACGCCCAAAGACCAAGGTTGTTAAGAAACCTGCCAAGAAAAGGACCACTGCATCCTCCGAGCTACCAGCTGATGACGATGTGGGTAACCCCGAATTAGAGGTAGAACTTGACTCTCTTGGTTCATTTTTCGTACACCTCATTGATAATGATTATTGTCAGGACGATGCTGAAGGCAGCCAAGCTGATGCCGTAGAGGTAATCATTCTTTCCTCCGATTCAAATCCTTTGCCAACACTAAAAATCCGACGAGCAAACCGGAAAGTAAAATTTTCTCAGCCTCTTACTTACTTGGATCCGAACTTTCTTGTGAAGACGCAGCAGCACGAAGCTCCCCGCACAACCCGGCATAGCGGCCAGGTAGTTACCTCAGTCGGTTTACCAAACACTCCGGTTCGGAAATGCCGATCAGACGTCTCTTATCCCCTTGACACTTCACGCCCCAAAGCGGGTTGCCTTTGTCAACCTCTTAACCCGTCTGATTCAAATTATTAGGGTACTTCTCACTCATCTTCTGGCGAGTCGTCGGCCACCAAACTTCCACCCCTCAAAACGGTTCTTGGGTGAGCTATACACTTGTTTTATCCTTGACGTGTGTTTTATACGCTATACTGACCCTCATGTTTTACTTTTCCCAGCGCTAAGCCCAGACCAAGCAAGAAGGCTCGGTTGAATAAACCGGCTGATGATAACGTGGCTGAACCGGAAAAAACTCCAGACCCTGAGGAGACTAATGCTGACGTCATGCTCAATGACCCACCACCTCAAGACCATGATTTTGTCACTGAACAGGTAGAAATTGACACCACCAGCCATGCTGATCAGCCCACAAGCCCTGTCCAAGCTGATGGTAAACCGGTCAGTCTAGTTAAAAATACTGACAAACCGCCAACTCTAGTAAAGGCTGCTGATGACAAAGATGATGATGTTATGATTAATGGTACTGGCCATACCGCTCCTGGCAATCATGTCGCTTTGTCAAAGCATACTGCCAAAGATGAGCTCTCTGCAATTGGCAAAGGCAAATGGAACACCGATTTGTCAAATTATGCCCATCTGAAAGCTCAAGACCTTCACTCCGGCTTCTTGAACCGTCCGTACACCAGCCTGACTATGAAGCCGGTTTGGTAAATTTGATGAAGGAGCGATATGAGGTAACTCCATAAGTGTTCCTCTCTTATATTCAATTGCAGCTTATCAACTTCCAGTAGCCCCCAAGTGACAGTTTAGGATACCAATCTAAACCGGGACTTTAGTAACAATTTCATGTTCGCAACAAAGCAACTTAACTTCACTAATGTAGCCCCCGAGGGCCGGTTTAACTTTATAAAAATGAACCGGGACTTTGTAGACGATTTCCCATATCAGCAATTATGAGCAAACACACATTAGCCCCCCAAGTGCCAAGTTTAATACTTGTATTGTGCTTGGGACTTGTAGAAATTTCTGATAAAGAGAAAATATGCATTAACCCCCAAGTACCAAGGGCATAACTTGTTATGTGCTTGGTACTTCAAATATATACTGTCAACTCATTATATATCTCTCTCTTTATAGGATGAATTAAGCAAGAAAGAAAGCCAAACCGCTGATCTGCAGGAGAACCTCAAATCCCAGCAAGCTGAAACCTCCAAAGCCAAGGAAGAGTTAACTAGCACTCTGGGCGCTATGGAGAAACTTAAAGAGGGCTTCAACAAGGAGCGGGCGGACTGGGAGATTGAAAAATCCGCTTTGATAGAAAGGGCTGAAAACGCAGAAGCAGCTCTTGAACCGGTGGTTGACAAATTCACTGGTGTAAATCGGCAAATTCATGCCATGACTGCTGCTGTGTTTGGTAAACATCTTTTCCTTAATACTTTCAACATATCTTCCCATGTGTTGTCGGTTTACTGATGTGTACAATGGTGTAGGAACTCATATTAGCCATCTGGGCTCTAACGTACAGAAGAAATTGATAGCGGCCTATACTCTGATAGAGCAGCTGTATACCGGTGCGCAGCGGATCATCTATACTGCTTCACACAATAATCCTCCTGCCACTTTGATCAAGGATACCTTAGAAAGGTTATCTATGCTTCCTGCCCGGGTAGACGAGCTAAAAAAGTCTGCCGCTAGAACGGGCGCTTTGGCCGCACTAACCTGGGCAAAAGCGTGGGTACCGGACTTTGATCCAGTGGAAGCGGCCCAAGGCTATCCCAGTTTGAAGGAAGACGAAAAGGAATTTGGCAATGATGATCTCCGAATCATAAACCGGGAAGTACGCCCATTGGCTTGTCAACTGGTTGAAGAAGCGGATCTCTCATACTATCAGGCGAGTTATGATGATAAGAACAGACGGGTTGCTGCACCAATTCCAGAAGCGCAAAATCTTATCCCACCAATCCGTAAGAACACTTATGCCCCTGACATTGAACCGTCCATGCTTATAAGTGATGAAGCTATATTCCAAGCCCTATCTGGGATCGACTGGGCAACTATCGACTTCCAGCCACTTGGTAGAGAGGAGGGAGTTGAACCGGCGTGAGATGATCCGCAACCGTCAGGCCAAGCTGGTGACCAATCATGAACCGGAGGCCGGTTTAGTCTTCTACATGCTGCAACATGTCTTTGAGAAAACAATTATCCTTTTGGGCACTAAAACGCCTTGTAATAGGCTAGTAAAAATCTTGGTCTGGCATGCCTTCGTGCATTTTTATCTGCGACTAATGCTTGCTTAATCTGACATGCTTAAGATATGATATTCATAATCCATAGCCATTTATTCAAGCTGTTCCTGCAGATAAGAAGCTTAAAGTACCCTGGCGGTTTACCCCCGGGCGGGTCATGATACCCAAATATAAATATATGACCAAGGTTTACAACCGAGGTTGTAAATGATAACCAAATATGGAAATATATAATACCTGTGACCTTTAGGCATAATGTTGGCTGACCAACGTTGTAGTGAGGGTCATAACCCTACTCTGGGGGATAAGTAACTCCTGTTATATAATGCCGGTTAACAATAAAACCGTTCCGGGTTGTGATAAACACCAGTTTATTCCATACTAGTGACTTTGAGTCAAAACCAGACCGGGCTGATAGTCTCCGGATTATAATTTGATCGTGTACTGACAACTTGTAGTTGACAGC
Organism: Triticum aestivum; assembly: GCF_018294505.1. Taxonomy (NCBI): domain Eukaryota; kingdom Viridiplantae; phylum Streptophyta; class Magnoliopsida; order Poales; family Poaceae; genus Triticum; species Triticum aestivum. The sequence continues at coordinate 125,715,718 of NC_057805.1, read as the reverse complement.
CTAACCGGGTTGATAAACACCGGTTTAAAAAACATCACAAATCTTATGAAAACAAAGAAAACTTTAACGAAGGCAAATAAAAACCGTTGTAGTCGAGGCTTTTCACGGGCTGCCAGGCCCCAAATTCGAGGCTTTTCATGGGCTGCCAGGCCATTGAGTTAAACCATTTTTGCAAAGCCTTTTAAGATGGTCCTCAATCCTTAACCAATCATCGTTTTAACTTGACAAGTTCAGGGTCTTCATTTTAGAGTAACTTGTCAAAGTTCGAAGGGTCATACCAGGTTTACCTGGGCGGAGTGACTTACTTAAATAGGCAGGTTAACCCGGGGTTTTGGTGTATACACCAGGCTTCCAAGCCATGGCTTGATAGCCTGTTACAAGTGTAGATTCTTAGTTCATTTCGACAGCAAAGAATCTCCAAGTAACATTGTGAGCCGTGCTCAGTGGGTGCCTATGTTTGAGTTGTTGTTTTACAACTCTCTTTGGCCCTGGATTGATTTGGCTTTGAGCCGATCAAGAGGTGTGACTGTGGTTCGGATACGACCAAGCCCCCAAGTGATGTTGTGGCATTGCGCCGATCAAGAGGTGTAGCTATGGTTCGGATACGACCAAGCCCCCAAGTGATGTAATATAAATCTTTGCGAAGCTAAATCAAGGGGTAAACCGGACGCCGCTTTATAAACAGAAGCTCCATGTAACCACACATGATGTAAGAAAACAACAGAAACCCCGCTTTAGCTGAGGTTCCGGTTTATTATATTGATCATAATATATACATTGTCATAATATGTACATAAGCAGAGCCTATGGCTCAAGTTAGTCTCGTCCTCTGATTTACGTGAGTCTTTGCACTCTCGAACATCGATTAGGTAGTACGACCCGTTGTGTAGATTTTTGCTGACCACAAATGGTCCTTTCCAAGGGGGGGATAGCTTGTGCATATCCGTCTGATCCTGGATGAGTCGAAGCAGCAAATCTCCTTCTTGAAAGGTTCTGGTTCTAACCTGGCGGTTATGATAACGACGCAGATCTTGCTGATAAATCGCCGAACGGGCTGCCGTCATGTCACGCTCCTCATCTAACAGGTCAAGAGCTTCCTGCCGTGCCTTCTCGTTGTCAGCTTCAACGTATGCCGCTACACGAGGTGAGTCATGACGGATGTCACTAGGAAGAACCGCTTCCTCTCCATAAACCATGAAGAACGGTGTGTATCCTGTCGATCTGTTGGGTGTGGTATATATGCTCCATAACACTGAAGGTAGCTCCTCAACCCAACAACCCGGCGTCCGTTGCAAAGGAACCATAAGCCGGGGTTTGATGCCTCTCAAGATCTCTTGATTGGCCCTCCTCGCTTGACCATTGGACTGGGGGTGAGCCACTGATGACACGTCAAGCCGGATGTGCTCACATTGACAGAACTCCTTCATGGCACCCTTTGACAGATTGGTACCATTGTCTGTTATAATGCTGTGTGGAAAGCCAAACTGGAAGATCACCTTTTTGATGAATTGAACCGCCGTAGCTGCATCACACTTACTAACCGGCTCTGCCTCCACCCACTTCGTGAACTTATCAACCACCACCAAAAGGTGGGTCTTCTTGTCCTTGGACCTCTTGAAAGGCCCAACCATATCCAGCCCCCATGTCGCAAATGGCCAGGTGATTGGAATCATCCCCAATTCTTGAGCCGGTACATGAGCGCGCCTTGAGAATTTCTGACAGCCATCACATCTTTTGACCAAGTCCTCGGCATTAGCATGAGCTGTCAACCAATGACGAAACGCCTTGGCCACCAAAGATTTTGAACCGGTGTGGTGACCACAATCTCCTTCATAGATCTCTCGCAAAATTTCACGGCCTTCCTCAGGAGACACACAGCGTTGAAATGCCCCTGTCACACTGCAATGATGTAACTATCCATTGATAATAGTCATGGACTTGGACCGCCGGATTATCTGCCTGGCCAAAGTTTCATCCTTTGGTAACTCGCCCCAGTTCATATACGCCAGATATGGAACCGTCCAATCCGGGATAACATGAAGAGCCGCCACCAACTGAGCTTCCGGATCAGGAACAGCCAAATCCTCTTCACCAGCACTACAAAAAAAAGACACATCCGTGACATTTTGGGCCGAACGAAATTTTTTTCTGTCATACATATGACACTTCTATGACAATAATTGTGACAAAACCCGGTATCATCATAGATGTGGTGGGCTCCTACTTCTATGACAAAAAATAATGACAGAAAATGGGCTTTTCGTCCTGGGCGGGCCGGAGACGCAGCTGCAGGACATTCTTTGGGCCGTCCATGACGAAAAAACCGTGGTAGAAGCGAGGGGGAGGAAATTTCGGGGAGTTCCCGGTTACGGTGGGAGGTCGGGGGCCGAGCGATGCGTGTTTCTCTCGAACACGTACGCGCGTGTGTGGAGGCGTTGGCTCTAACTGAACCGGAGCGAGGCGTTCGGCTCTAACTGATCCCGAGCGATTGGACTGCAGGTTACGCGTTACTGAACCCGAGCGATTGATCGATGGCTGTTAACTGAACCCGATCGAGCGATTCCTTCGCTACTGCTGCTAACTGAAGCCGATCGATTGGATGAACAGTGAGCGTTGCGGGGGGGGGGGGGGTTGGATGAACAGTGAGCGGTGGCGATGCCTCTGGATGAATAGGACCCCGTGGTGTGGAGGGCTGGATGAACAGTAGATGGTGGAGGGGTGGTTGAACAGGACCCCCGTGGTGTGGAGGGCTGGATGAACAGTAGACGGTGGAGGGGTGCCCGTGGAGGGGTGGTTGAACAGGACCCCGTGGTGTGGAGGGCTGGATGAACAGTAGACGATGGAGGGGTGGTTGAACAGTAGCCGGTGGAGTAGCGCGCGGTGGAGGCTGGATGAACAGGAGCCCGTGGAGGCTGGAGGAGATCGACGGTAGCCCGTGGAGGCTGGAGGAGGTCGACGGTGGAGATGAACAGTATCCCGTGGAGTCCCGTTTTGCGGTACGCCACACCCGTCCCGATCAACAGGACCCCCGTTTCGACCGTAGCGCTCCAACACAAGTCCGTTTCCTCCGTTTTGCGGTACGCCACACCCCTCCCGATCAATAGGACCCCCGTTTCGACCGTAGGAGGTCCATTTCCTCTATTTTGCGGTACGCCAGACCCCTCCCGATGAACATGATCCCGCTTCGAACGTGGCCGGTCGAACACAAGGTCGTTTCCTTCGTTTTGCGGTATGCCAGGCCTTGTTTCCATTGCCTGTTCCGTCCAAGCCCTCCCGATGAACACGACCACGCATTCCGTTCTGACCCAGCCGGTTGGCTCCCACGCGTTCCGTTGCCTCCCGATGAACACGACGCATTCCGTTGCCTCCCCATGAACATGACGCATTCCGTTGCCTCCCAATGAACACGACGACGACGATGTTTCTCCGTTCCGACCTAGCCATGTACACGAGCCCTGGCCATACGTATGCGCGAGTAGGCGTTCGAGACCCTGCCCGTATGTACGTACGTGGCCGTATTTTCTTTCTTGCACCCTGGCCACTATAAGTATGTGTACATGCTACGTGCGCGCCTCTACTACGACACGTACGCGCCTCTACTACGACACGTGCGCGCCTCTACATCGACCAGTATATATGTACGTACACGTTCGCGACCAGAATGACAATGCTACGTACGCTTCGACCAGGTGGGTCCTGACTGTCAGGCACTTCCTTTCCTGCGAAGATGTAGCTGGTGGGTCCCAGCAGTCAGGGGGGCGAATCGTTCTTTTGCTCGGACGCACTTCCTTGCGTGCGAAGGTGTAGCTGCTGGGTCCCAGCAGTCAGGGGGGAATCGTTTTGTTTTTTGTTTTGCCCGGACGCACTTCCTTGCGTGCGAATATGTAGCTGGAGGGTCCCAGCAGTCAGGGGGGCGAATAATTTTTTTTTGGACGCACTTCCTTGCGTGCGAAGATGTAGCTGGTGGGTCCCAGCAGTCAGGGGGAAACATTTTTTTCGTGAAATATGGTGGCCCGTCTGGTGGGTCCCCGCTGTCAGGTGGAGGAATAATTATTTTGCGCGTAATAAGGAGGCACTTCCTTGCTGCGGCCGTGGACCCAGCTGTCAGCCTCTCCACGTACAGTCCACGTCCGATGGAAGCCATTCCTTGACCACGTTGTCCAGGCCGCGCCGAGAGCACCAGGGCGGTGGACGATGGCGAGGCCTATGAAGGGGACGACGCGGAGCCGGGGAAGACGCGGCAGTGGATGCCCACGCGTAGAGGGGTATGAGGGTTCACTCGTTCGGCTGCGGTGTGAGGCTGCCGTCGCCGCGGAATAAAAGGGGATGTGGGTGCGTAGAGGGATGGCCTGGCCAGCGGTGGGAGTAGTAGGGGCGGTGAGGCCTCCGCGGCATCACAGCCGGCCATGGGCGGCAGGAGCAAGCGGCACGACCGGCGCTGCTTTGGGCGGCTGGAGCAAGAAGACCAGAGGTTGAAGAAGCACGACGGCCGTTGGATGGACATCGTACGGTCACTTGAGCTAGAATCATTCATATATTGACTAAACTTGACAAAGGACTCCGTCCCAGTCATATTAGTAGGCCCACAAGTCAGCCTCCCACCAAGGTGGGTCCCAGCTAGCAGGGGGTATTCATTTTTTTGTGCGTAATAAGGAGGCACTTCCGGTGGGTCCGAGCTGACAGCGGGGGGAACGTTTTTTTCGCGAAATATGGTGGCCCGTCCTGTGGGTCCCAGCAGTCAGGGGGAAATGTTTTTTTTCGCAAAATACTGGAGGAATAATTATTTTCCATGTAATAAGAAGGCACTTCCTTGTGGCTGCTGTGGACCCAGCTGTCAGCCTCTCCACGTACAGTAGTCTTCCGATGGAAGTCGGTCGTTGACCACATTGACCACGCCGCGCCGAGAGCACCACGGCGGTGGACGACAGCGAGGCATAGGAAGGGGACGACGTGGTGCCGGGGAAGACACGGCAGTGGAAGCCCGCGCGGAGAGGAGTACGAGGGATCACCGGTTCGGCTGCGGTGTGAGGCTGCCGTCGCCGCAGAATAACAGGGGGTGTGGGTGAGGAGAGGGATGCCCTGGCCAGCGGTGGGAGTAGTAGGGGGCGCTGAGGCCTGCGCGGCAGCACAGCCGGCCACGGGAGGCGGGAGTAGGCGGTCCCGCCGGCGCTGCTTTGGCGGATGGAGCAAGAAGATCAGAGATTGAAGAAACACGACGGCCGTTGGATTGACATCCAACGGTTACGTCTGCTAGAATCGTTTGTTGACGTATATAATAACTAAAAAAATCTTGCATACGTGTCAACTAAACAGGCCCACAAGTCAGACCACTCCCTCTTTTTTTTAATAATTTATATATAGCTCATGGCAACTTCTTATGCAATTTATTGCAGTCGTTTTTTTGGTTGGCCAGGGCCAATTTCGCATATTTCTCTGGGTTCCAAACTATTTTTAATACCGAAATGTCGAGCCAGATTTAAAGTACTTTGAAGATATATTTAAATTAGGTTAATGCCCAGTGAAACAGGAATCTGAAAATGTGAAAAAGTTCAGAAATTATAAAGTAATTGCCAAGTTGTCATCTGTTTTTATATTTACAACCCATTTCATATTACTTTCAAGATTTGCAGGCGTCTTGTAAGAGTTGCAGCCCATCAGGGCGTAGAAAAATAAGTAGGCCTGGATTGGGTATTCTTCAGAAAAAATAAACCGGGCTCATTTTCATAAAGAAAAAATAGCTGGGCTGGTCACATGGTGAACATAAAATATAAGCCTGGGCTAGACGGGCCACAGCCCAGTTCAAACCCTGCTCCGTCTCAACAATACCAAACAAAAAAAATACTGCTCGAGTAGCTACGTCCCAGGTGTCAGCCGATCTTGTGTTGTTCTCTTGTCTATTGACTATATACGCTCACAATGTCGTGGGTCCCAGATGTGAGGAAAACACTAGGAGGAAGCATTTTATTTTTCCATACGCTGACGTGGTGGGCCCCTACTGTCATCCTCTCCACGTACTTCTGTCGATTCCTGTTATTTGTTGACCATGTTGACAACGCGAGAGGGCGGCGCCGCGGCGAGCACACCAAAGCGCGTGGAGGACGTCGGCGTTAACGATTTAGGAGACGGTGGGGCAGCGATGCATGCGCTGAGGTGCAGCCAGCCGTGGGAGGCGGAAGCAGGCGGCCCCGCCGGTGCTGGTTTGGTTTTGGCGGCTGGAGGAAGACAGGACTGAAGAAACACGATAGACTGTAAAAGCAGCAGGAGTACTTAACAACCTCAACTGAAACCAGCAGGGGCACTTAACAACCAAAGCTAAAATCAACGTGGTCAATAAACAGGATATTCGCTTTAGAGCCATGGAAAAGCATGAACATAATCTTCTGTAGTATTCTCCAAGATGGATGGGCCTTCATTATTTGAGACCACCCATGAATAAGTATCTTTTCACCTCCAAGGGGAATTGAGTAGGTCGACATAAACATCATGTTGTGACCAAGCGCAAGTCTGACCCGACCATGGTCAGGCATCTGTATAGGAACAATAGAACTCAGCAGTTCCTGTTTCAAGAAGATCACAGCTGTAAAACTGTGTATAAGCAATAGTTTATGAACAACATATATAACAGAAAACAGCTCGTACCATAAGTTTCTCGACACAGTTGGACCTGTTCAACGAGTGCAGCAGTGGCACACATATCCCACGTGGCCTTCCACCATTGAAATGCCCCACAAGGACCTCAAGACGATCAATAAAGTGTAGGAACTTGTGGATGTCGATCCAGTCAACTTTAGTGCCATTAGTAACAGCCGAGTTATTACAGAGTAACAAACGAGCAGTCTGCTTAACTCTGAAAAAACCTACACGTGCCACCAATTATAAGAAAATATTAGTTAGAAGTAGCATCTTCGTGAGAGATTCGTTGCTACTTCTAAAGTTAAATTGTGATTAGTTAGACAGAATAGGTGGATTAAGAAGTAATCGAGGCAACAAGTAAGAACCAGATACAAAACTAACATGGATGAACAATTGGGACGACGTCAAGGTGGAAGATCGCAGTGAAGATGAGACCAGGTTCTGCTATTTCCATCATCATTCGTGCGCCAACTTTCAGTCCGTAACACTTGAGAAAGTTTATCCAAGTTCGGCCATAAAAAAGGCAGCGATCTTCTTGGTTCATGAACCCAACTCCGAACTTATATCCATGGCTTGTCTTCACCATGACCATTAAACTAGTGTATTCTGTTATGTCAAGGCCGAGCATCTTGAGTACATGTGTTCTGGCAGAGCAAATAATACACTGCAGGAAAAATAAAATGAGAGCACAACATTTTCAAAAAAACCCCACCCTCCCGGATAGAAAAGAGGATTCTAGGAACATACTGTGCGCGTTTCAAAATGCTGTGTTAGGATGAGAAGGAACATGTGTGGTGTCTCGCCGAGGGCGCAGAAACCTGTAGGGTACTCGCACTTTGGGCACTGCAAATGGAACACACTAGATTCAGTAGGAAGAAAAATGCATCAACGGCGGCGGCTGCCATCCTAGGATTACCTGCGACCAAAGGACTTGGATTTATCGCGGATGGATGAAGAATTCGTACCTGGTTCTCCATGAGAAAACCCTATGCAATCGCCGAGAGGGGGTTTTCTCTGAACAAGCAGACGAGGGAGAAGGGGATTCAGGCCCAGTGAAATATTGCCGCTTCGTCCGTCCAGCTTAATGCTAAAGCTGGAAAGGGGGGTTGTGATTTGACGGCTCATTGGGCATTACTGCGGTGCTACGACCGGGGTGTGTCTACCATGAAGTTGTGCACTCTAATTTGTGCATATGGCACGTGGACCCCGTTGCTGGTTGCCCCACATATCAGCGAAAGGAAGTAGAAAGACAGGAGTAACTAGTTACACATAAATATATTTTTTGACAGAGAGATACTGCCTCTGTAAAGAAATATACAAATCTTTTATATCACAGGCTCACCTTGCCGAGAAATATACTCCCTCTGCAATGCACGGGCATTATGGGGGTTCAGCTGAGAATATAATACTCAGATAAGCTCGCGGTTCTGGACTTTGGGCTGCAGGCCGACCCTGCATGTTTGGGGGCCCATGTGTTCTACCTTAGCGCTTTTCATATTGCAAGCGATCGGTACGACGCTAGTTTTAGATGTTGTCGCAAGGAGAATACACAAAATTGAATAAAGCACGACAGCTATTGGAATGAAATCAAACGACAGTTCCTAACCAGCAATCAGAATTGCAATTCTATCAATGATATACCATGTGATAAATAATACTGTCGTACTACTTATACACACAGGACACTTGTTTCACCATGCCGGATTATTACATCAAAATCTCTCGGAGGATAGATTAGTTTGGCAGTTGCGTGCTGCTACTGAAGAATTTCAAAGTTGATTTGGACCAGCTCTCCTTGCCGAGAAAGTTCGATTTTGACATCGTCCCCTACCGCAAGATATGATTTAGATTTGAACCTTGACCATCCTTTAGCATCAATCATCATGCGACCATCCTTTGTACTTACGGTATATTGAGCAGGTTCATTCACACCAAGGCTGCGCATGGTAAGAGAAACTTGGCCGCCGTCGCCTGGATTGTTGAACTACTCCCTCGTTGCTCTAGGAATTCTCTGTTTGCAAACAAGAAGACATACCCAAATAGTTAGATCAACACAGTGAATCATGTGAAACAACATGGAAAGAAAAAAGAACGAAGCACTTGGGCGGCCAATGCTTACCAAGAAGGTGGACATGTCGGTTTTTGTAAGGACTTTGGTATATGAAGTGCGAACTGCAGCCCAGTCTGTTGCCGGTGCAACTGCACGGGCCGGAGCAGATGCAAGTGCAAGTGTTGGTGCACGTGCCGAAGCCGCCGCTGCTACCGAAGATGGTGCTCCTTGTAGAGCTGGTGCCGGTGTTGGAGCAGGTGCCGGTGTCGATGCCCGATCCTCCGGTAGATCAGGCTGATCCGCTGACGCGGTCGGTGCCCAATCCTCAGCTGGATCAGACTGAGCTGCTGCCACTGTCAATGCTAGAGCAACTGTCGGTGCTCGATCTGTGCGAGCATCGGCGATCGTGTCTGGTCTGCTATGATCAGCTTTCTAACTTGACTAGGATCCGTGACCGTGATGTAGTTTTTTTCTTCATTTCTTTTAAACGCGAGAAGGACTAATTGTGGCATTTTTGTTAAACCAAACTGCAGTTCATCATAGGGATTCAGCTTGTACTCAGACAACAGACTGATCCAATTTTTTCCAGTAATATAAGTGATGGATAGTGCCTTCGTTACTGACACGAGATAAGAAGTGAAACCTGCAAAAATTGCCATCGTAGAGCAAACCAAATGGTTTATTCTGTGATGAATGTCACATGGCAAAACTTGCATCGTAAAATTGCAGGAAAAGAAAGAAAACATGACACTAAATCAATAAGATTTAGACAGTAAATCAATAAGATTTACTTGATGTGACACGAGTGAATCCTTACCAGGAAATCACTATGTTGAAGTACTAAACAGAAGATTGATCGTCCAACTACGCGTGGCATGCAGGGGCCCCGCCTACTCCCACAAGCAGGACAGTCCAAAGGTCGTGACAAATCGTATGGACCGAACATCCATGGGACTGGAAATCCTGGTGGGTGCGATAAACCCTGCAATGCATACAGATATTGGAGTGTATCCATAATTGATAAACCGTCCTCACAAAAAATATGATCTGGATACTTCAAAATATACAGACTGAATTGAGTGGACAGACATTAACATAGACATTAACATAGACCGTTCACACACCAAAAGCGGCAGTACTAATAAACAATACAGGGTTCACAAACACAAATCAAGTACTGAACAATAGTACTTACTACAGACAAGCAAAGTTGCACTAACTAAACTCTGCAGACTATTTCTTGCCACGGGATGAACCTCGCATAACTGACTAGGCCATGGACTTCGTGTGAGATGTCTACATGCACCATAACCATCTTGTCAACGTTGGAGAACCTAACAAAGTGGTGTTTCCACTCATTAACATGATGTTGAAGACAGGCCGCATCAGATTTGTTGGGAAGCTTTACAAGAACCACACCCTTCGTAATCGAAGGCACGGCCAGGAAATTGTTGTGGTCAAGTACAGCCTCAAGAACACGCCTGGCAACAATGCTACAGGAAAACACTAGTTCAGGACACGTGGCGACAAGGACACAACAGCTGGATAGTTCAGCAGTAGAACTCATCATCAGGTCTTCTAGTTCAGCAGCAGAGCTCACCGCGGACCTGGTTCTAATTCAAACAGAAACCATATTTTATTACTACCTCCGTTCAGAAATATAAGATGATTTTTGATATTATACTCCATATATGACTACATATACACACAGAAATGAGTGAACAAAGACACTAGAACATGTCCTCAAAGGCATGAGAGCAGAGGGATTACATGCAATATCCATAACACAAGTTACTGAGGCAAATGTACCCTCTTAAAAGGTAGCATTGATGTTCATAAAGTACTCCCTCCATCCCAAAATTCTTGTCTTAGATTTGTCTAGATACGGATGTATCAAGTCACATTTTGGTATTAGATACATCCATATCTAGACAAATCTAAGACAAGAAATTTGGGACAGAGGGAGTAGTTGAAAGTAATCTATAAGAAATCAGTGTCAACCTCTCGCATGTTTTGGTCAAAAGAGGAATTTAGAACCGTCATTTGGCACACTAGAATCACATGCAAGATCACCCAGAAAGTTGTACTACCAGTACTAGTACTGCGTGTTAGATGAAAAAACACGATCAAGATCGAGAAAAAGATCGTCAACAAGAGACATTACCTGGACTTGCTTAATGAGGGATCCCGGAGAGGGGGGCTTGGACAGGGCGATGGCTTTGAGCTTGTCTCGGTAGTCTCGGTGGGGTGCTTGCGCTTCTTCCTACCATGAGCCTCGACGGTTTTGGCCAGAGCCATAGACATCACGTCGGCCGGTGCTCCGGCGTCCATCCAAGAGAGGAAGCTGAGAGAGAAGAGTGAAAGGAGGAACGAGATGAGGGAGAAGCGAAGCGAGTGGGGGTTTTCTTCAAGAGAGGAAGCTGAGAGAGAAGAGTGAAATGATGGTTGCTTCGTCCGTCCAACTTACTGCTGGAAAGGAGGGGGTTTTGTGATTTGACGGCTCATTGGGCATTACTGCGGCGGTTCGATCGGGGTAGTCTAGCGTCAGTCTACTACGGAGTAATTTAGTGCATGGCTGGTGGACCCAGGTGCTGGCTGTCCCACACGTCGGCGAAAGGGAGTAATTTAGTGCATGGCTGGAGGAGGATCCGCACGGTAGAGCGTGTCCACTGTTTTTCTGAAGAAAAAAATGATTACAGCAAGCGTTTCCACTCTTACGATCGAGGAGTGCGAAACACGGCAGCCACTTGAACATACACAGTGCTCCTACTACTAGGCATGTGCAGTGGTTCATACGTCAGTACTACACAATCTTTTTGCTAGTGTAGTAAGATATGAGGATAACAAATGATGTTGCGCATGTCAACTACTCCTATATGTAACATAGTACCGCTTTTTCGACTGTCCGGTCGAGAATGAACGGTGAGATCAATGTCAACAGAACTAGGTCCACAGCGCACGAAGAGTACGGTGCTAAAGTACTCCATGAAACATGAACCATATGAAGCACGAATAGTGTTAGGCAGGGTGTATGAAGGGTGCACGGGATGGGAGCAAAAGTTCCTTTCTCGACCCACTTTTGGGTGTTTGGCAGAGTGCATGAAGGGTGCATGAGTCCACACTAGTAGGTTGACAAAAATACACGAAGAGGAAACAACTATATTGAGATGAGAATGCAACCAAACACACCCACATGCTTTGTTCTAAAGTGAATGATCTGCACCGTCTGAGTTTGATCCAATGGTCATGTTGTGCCGAGACATGGACATGCCCATGCAGAGGGCACCTAAACACCACCGAAGTCCCTCTACTTCATGAGGCGCACGACGTTGGTGATGCAGGGTGCAACCGCCCGCAGAGCCCACTTCCGGTCGACGGGAGCCAGCTCGTCAAAGACGGCGTCCAATGGCACAAATGGATTCCGGTGACTGAGCCCTGAAAGGATTCGCCCGGCAACGGCGACGGCAGCCCGCACCCCCTCCTTGTCCAGCTCAGCCCCCACCATCATGCGGAGACGGCTCAGCTCCTCGGAGATATAGGTGAAGAAGGAGACCAGGTCAGGAAGCCGCAGCTCATTGAAGTCGACCGGGTGGTCAAACGGGTTCAGCCCAACGGCCGGCATCGTCGCGCTGGCACGACGGTAGGCATCGCGCAGCCGCAACACGTGCATGGCAACTTGGTTCACCAAGTGGCTGAGGCGATCCTGGACCTCGTCACGATCGGCCTGCTCGCGCTCCAGCCGGCTCCCCTGACGGCCTATCGTATCTCCCGCTTTCTGCAGCAACGCCGCCGACGCCTCAAGCATCTTTGTGGTGGACGCCTGCCACTTTTGAAGCTCCGTGAACTCCCGCACATAACGGAGGAGCATGACACTCGTCTCCTCCTTGAGCTCACGGAGCTCCACATCCTTGGCCTTGAGCTCCGCATCGTTGACATGGAGCTCCTGTGTCAGGCGCCTCACCTCGGACTCCGTGATCTGCTGCGCCGCCATGGCACCAGGTAGAAGCAATGGGGAGAGGAAGCAAAGGGGGCGAAACGGCTGAAAGGCAATGCAATCTACGGGAAGGCGGAGGGAACGGGGAATCTTTTGGTTTTCACCACGGTAAAACACTAGTCGACGACTTCTCACATCAGGGAGCAGTGGGTTTTTACAGGCGGAGTCATCGTGACTAATTGCTGTTGTGCCTGCTCCCGTCAATCAAAAAATTAAAAATCTTGCCGCGCCTGCTCCCGTCAATCAAAAAATTAAAAATCCTGCCGCACCCAAACACCAGAGCAACGCCGCGGTGGATATTTAAATTTACCTGCCGGCAAGTAGATAAAAAAAGGGGTGAAAAAACAAATGTGGCGGCGGCCTAGCTAATCGGTCGAACTAGCGCAACTAGCTAGCCACCGTGCTTCACTGATGTACCCGGCGGGAAAGGTGGTCTTTCGTGATTTGACGACTCGTTTACTTGCTTCGGCGCTATGACCGAGGAGGACCCAGAAAATGCGTGGTAGGGCGTCCCATTTCAGGAAGAATATATGCGTGCACCACCCGGGAGGACCCCGAAACTGCGCGGTAGGGTGTGCCACGTCTTGGCACGGAGGAAAAATGTGCGTGTAAAAATATATTGTATCAGACGTAGTACCTATGGTTCGACCTCGGGACCTAGCCAGTCGGTCGAAAACACCCCACTAGCCACACAGCTTCATCATGCAAACGTGGCACGGAGGATAGATGTGGTTAGCTCCGTCTCGACCAGCCACAATGTCTCTTGTTCTAGGCGATTCTTCTATTTTTCAAGCTTTTTTTAGTTGTAATAACACCACGGCAAGCTAGCGCCGCTCTTCATGTGTGCCCGTGCAAAGGTTAGACGATGGGGAGAAGAGAGATTGAGATCGTAGACCTGGGACCCACGAGTAAGTGAGACAACGGTCATGCACGTGTTGACGAGGCACTCCCTCTACTCTACTCAACACAAGTACTGTATAAAATCAAGTTATGGGACAAAGCCAACAACCATTCGTTTTTTCAGGCTATCGACTTATGCTTTGTAGTCCAGGTTACCAGTTCGAGTCTCGTCTTTCAGATTTGTTAGTTTTAGGTCCAAATTTGATTAATGACAAGTGGGACCCCGTGTGTTGTTCCGATATTTCAGTGTTGGCTTGTTTTTTTGAACAAACACTTTGCGCGGTTAGACAAGTAACGGCACGAGTTACACGTATTTTGCAAGTTTACGAACAAAAATGACAGCGGCATAGAATATCACATCCACCCCACAGCTTAGATACTATGGTGATACGAGTTTTTACACCATTGGAAGTGAGATCCAATGGCTTGGGAGTAGTCTTTGTAATTATGCGCAATTTCCAAACTCTCCAAAGTTTTTTTTGCAAATAAAACATTCAGGCCTCGTGTGTGCCGCTGCATCTTTGATCCAATGGCTCCCTGGTGCTCATATTAGGTGCTCCCCGTAGCTTAATTACCCGCTATGGTGATATGAGCATCTAGGTCGTAGATCAGTGATCAGATGGCACATGCGTAGTACTTGTACTTTCTGCGCATTTCCCAAACTCTATCAGTCGTATATTTCAAAAACATTCAAACCTCCTACTGTGGGCCGTTAGATCTCAATGAACTCGTATCACCATAGAATCTACGGTGCGGGAGCACCTCATACTCTCCCGTGCAAGAAAACATAAGGTGCTATCGCAGCTTGGATGCTATGGTGATACGAGCTTGGAGGTCGTTTGATCTGAGATCCAATGGCATCTGAGCAGTCTTTGTGCTTGTAAGCAGTGGCCGAACTCTTTTGGGGCTTTTCTGCAAAAAACCATCGAACCACCGAGGAGGTGCTGGGTCACAAATCCAACGCCTCCGAAGAGCTTGTATCACCAGAGCATCTAAGGTGTGGTAGCACATGATATTCTTACATACAGGAGAATACGATGTCCTCCTTCATCTTAGATGCTATGGTGATACGAGCTTCGAGGTCGTTGGATATGGGATCAAAGGGCATCTAAGTAGTTTTTGTACAAATTGTGTGCAATTCTCAAACTCATCAAGGTTTCCTGCAAAAATATTAAGACACATCATGTGAGCTGCTATATCTCAGATCTACAAGCTCCAAGCAACTCGTATCGACATATAGCATCTAAGGTATGGGGGCACATGATATTCTCCCGGGGAGGAGGGGTGGGGGGTGCACAACCAATCGGTGGTTGGGAGGGTGGGGACAAATATAATCTAAACAACCCTAAATAGAGCTCCACAATTTTATCTAAGGTCGAGGGGTTGACCCCCGAGAATCATAGATCCGCCTAAACACAACATTTGCATGTACTGTAGTACTAGACTTAATATTCATGTTTCAGTTTCATGTTCATTTTAAATATTGAACTGAGGACCATGGATGTCTTACATTTTACTCCCTTCATTCCTAAATATTAGTCTTTTTAGAGGCTTCAAATGGACTGGCACATACGGATGTATATAGACATATTTTAGAGTCTAGATTCACTCATTTTGCTCCGTATGTAGTCACTTGTTGAACTCTCTAAAAGACTAATATTTAGGAATAGAAGGAGTATTTTTGAATTCATGTCATACATGCATGGTTTGGAAAAATAGATGCACTATACTTATTGGATTGTTGTTGTGTTCGTGCGTGTGTGTCTCTCTGTGTGTGTGTGTGTGTGTGTGGTCATATGCTTGATACATACAAAGTTTTCTCACCTCCATATTGTTCATCTTTTAAATTTGAATTTGCATTGGAAAACTTACTAGGGATACCATGAAATGTGAAATCCATGTTGAGATCACTATATCACAAACTCACTCTAATTCAACAACTCGTCATAAATCAATTACCATGTTGAGATTAGTATTTGCAAGGAAAATACGGGTATTGTAATACACATAGATTCGTTCGGCAATTTAAAAGGTTCCTTTCGTATTCTCGAATGGTAGGACCCAACGGCGTACCAGCCAGACCTTGGCTCGTGTTGATCCTAAAAAAAACCGGGCTCGTGTCCTTCGGTGGCATGCGTGGTACGCACATTAGGCAACCCAATCAGTCGAGCCTCAGCGTTTCAAGTCGAAATATCTGGCGGCCAGAATTCCAGCCCTAGGAAATTCCCCTCATGTCCCCGGTCCATAATGACTACCGATGAACAACGGAGGGATGCTTTAGTAACTAGCCAACGTTACCTACCGTGCCGAGCACGGTTCAATTCCCTCGGTCGCCGCTCGTCAAGGTCACCTGTCAACTGCATTGCCTAGTACTACTACTACTACACCAGGATGAGCACATAATTGAGCCCGTTTGTTCATGCCTAGTACATGAGTTAATATATCAAGCAATGCACTCGTACGGAGGGATTATCCTTTTACTCTGCATATATAACTTGTCTGAAGTCTAACTAAGCAAAATGTTTGACCAAATCCTTTCATAAGAAATAAAATAGGACAAATGTACGGCTTGAAAATTTATTGCATGATGCAGGTTATGATATTGTTTTGAATCCTGGATCTTAAATTTCAGAAAATCCAAAAGTGAGCATAAATTCTTGAAACTAAGCATGGTCACGTGATATGGCACAAATATTACTTCGTACGTTTTTTCTTCAATTTGAGACAAGCTGCTTATGACAAGCTGCACAAATGAAGAGCCAAGGTATTTTGGAACAAAGACCTGTCACGTTAAGGCGAACGCTTTCACTATTGAAACCGTGGGCGTTTACATGCCGCCACGAGTCCCCGCTTCTCATCGGCAGGTGCCGTCCGAGCAAGCGTGTGAGTCGGCGGGAGGCGTGCGAGCAGACCGCTGCGCCGGCTGTCAGGGAGGCGTGCGAGCAGACCGCTGTGCAGGCTCATCGGGAGGCGAGCCCTTTGACCAGGCTCCGCCACCCACCGTCGTCCCAACTGCTCCCACTTTTAATGTCGCCGGCGCCGTAGTTTAAAATCAACCCCGCACTACGCGGTATCGCTACAATCCTCTCTCTTCCTCTTCGATTCTCCTGTCGTCTACCTCCAACTAGCCTGACCTAAACGTACGCCATGCCGCATCACGATGGTTTGCCCTTAGTGTTCCAGTTTCACGAGGAAGACACCCAGCCGGAGTCTCAAGAACATAAGACGCTTTGGGACGAGCTTGAACTGGCCTTGCGGGAAGACGTCGCGCCTGTCCCCGCTCCCGTTGCGGCTCCCGTCGACCCGACTGCGCCAGCGCCCATCCCCGTGGCATTGATGGGCTGGGAGCCGCACATTGTCGCC
This sequence comes from Triticum aestivum, assembly GCF_018294505.1. Lineage (NCBI taxonomy): Eukaryota > Viridiplantae > Streptophyta > Magnoliopsida > Poales > Poaceae > Triticum > Triticum aestivum. Next base: position 125,698,778 of record NC_057805.1, on the reverse strand, counting down.
GAGCTTGATCCCACAGGGTTCCATGAGGTCCCCGCCGACATTCACGCGCCCGTGCACCTGCCAGCGCATGCGCCTGCGCGTGCACTGACGCGCACGCCCGTGCCGGTGCCCGTGCACCTGCCAGCGCATGCGCCTGCGCGTGCACTGACGTGCGCGCCCGTGCCGGTGCCCGTGCACAAATGTCTCCGTCGCGCCGTTGACAGCGCCTGTCCCCGCGCGGGTGCCAGTGCCCTCCTCAGCAGCATGGATGGCCGCTGTCGACCGCTTGACTCGCTCCGAAGTCCAGAACATTTTGGCCTTCCTTGAAGCTAGGCCAACGTCCAGGAGTACGCCAACAACGGCGCAAGACGCCGCCGTCGCCATCGGTCGGTGGCCCGACGACACACAGAGCACGGCAGAGGAGCCGCTTCCCACCGCGAGACGCCCCCGCCGCCGCCGCGTAATCTAAATTTTCCATGAAAAACATTCGGATTGCCATGCTTAAAATCCGAACGTTTATCATTTCCGTTTATTTTATAACGATCGTCGTATAATTTAAAGTCGGAGTCAGACTGAACGAAATGTATGGTTTGATCGATTGAATGTTCTGCTAGAGCCGTATCAAATTAAATATAAAACGTCATCAAGCCACATGTATTCCTTGTTATCCAACGACCTAGACTGCTTCAATGTCGAGCGCTCAACACGTTTAGCATGCAGTTAATTTCATGCCAAAAATAGTGCTAATCACATGACAACACGCAAATAATATCCTAGTAGTTAATATCCGCATGCACTTAATATACTTCCAAATTAACGTGCATTGCACGTACACACTGACTAGTGCTGCTAGTACGTGAAACTGGTGCTGTGACTTGTGAACGCGTTCAGATATGGTCAACGGCAACATCGCCCGCGAGTTCTTCCTGTTTGCCCGTGCGTCTAAACGCAGAAGGGGAGGAGAGAGAGAGCGCACACATGAAACCCACCAGTAAGTGAAGGCGAATAGTACTAAAAAAATATTACATGTTATCCATTAATTAGGCTGCGGTAATATAAAAACATTATGTGAACAAAGGGGGTACAACAAACATTGCTATTCTACGTATGTTGCCTATTGACGTGCGGCTTGAAGGCCCAGTCGCATGTTCGATCCTCGTCCTTTAGTTTTTGAATTTGTATATGGGTCCAAATTTGTTTCATGACATGTGGGCCCCTCGGTGTGTAGTTTGTAGCACTTTAGTTTGTGGGTCGAAATTTGTTCCATTCCAGGTGGACTATCGGTGTGTAGTTTTGTAGCTTATTTATAATAATTAAAGAGAACAACATAGTCTTTTCAATAATACCATGGTGCGACGTTGAAGGCGAGAAAGTTCGTGCGAGAGAGCGATGACCGAGCCAGAGGGAAATCAACTAGGGGAGTTGCGTGGGTTGCAACGGTGTTTGGAGTAGTTGTGGGACGAATGCTACAAAAATATAATCTAAACCGACCGGAATAAATGCCTACACAAATTAATCCAAGGTTGGAGTGCCCCTCGCAATGTAAATAGCTCCGGCTTTGCGAGGGATGGAGAGGTAGTAGCTTCAACGCGTGGAAGATACGGTGTGAGAAAGCGAGGTCAATCGAGAGACATATAGATAGAGAGACAAAGTGAGTGTGGTCCAACATTCATTGAACAAATATATATGCTCTAGAGAGATATCGTCCGATTGAGCTTTTTGGCAAGGGTGAGGGCTCTAAGATAGAGCTTGAGAGATGATCCAGTCACAGACGTGTAGATATATTTTGTGCATGGGAGGAAGCAAGGTCAACCGATCACATAGGGTCGTCGTGCGATCGAAAGAGTGAGATGGGTTGGAGAGAGTGACCTAGATAGACGATGTATGTGAGAGAGTATACAATGCGAATAGGTCGAATTGGGCTCAAACATGGTGATATATCGTTTTTGTCCGAGAAAGAGCGAGGTCAATCAAGACATACGGAGAGAGAGAGAGAGAGAGAGAGAGAGAGAGATTGAGTGAGTGTGGCCCACCATGAGGTCGAAAGAGTGGCGGCGGCTTGGATGGACTGACCTAGATAGAAAATCTGCGTGATAGAGTATAGAGTGTGTCGATCGAGGCCCGAACAGGGAGATATATCATCTATGTGTGAAAGAAAACGAGGTTAAACGAGACTCAGATAAAGAGAGCAAGATTGAGCGAGTGTGGCCCGCCGTGCGGAAGAAAGAGTGAGACAGTCTCGAGGGAGTGACCTAGATATACAACATGTGTGCGTGCGCACGAGAGGTTGGGGGGCTAGATAGGCAATGCATGTATTTAGAACATAATTGGTTTGATGCCAACAATTGGCACTGCCAATATTTGGCAAGCCAACATTTGGCAAAATCAAAATTTGCCAAATGTTGGCAACTTTTTGTGAGGTTGAGAAGAAAAGTTGGTAGCCAACCAATCAATAGCCAACATTTGGCATTTGCCAAATATTGGCATGCCAACTTTTGGCACCAAACCAATCATGCCATTAGCGCGAGAGGGTGAGAGGGAGAGGGGGGAGAGAGAGAGAGCTCGGCATGGGGTGCAATGGCAGGTGTGTGAGGTAAATACATTTGGTAAAAGAGTGGAAGAAGGGGTTGTGTAGTTGAGAGACTTAGAGATCGAAACATGGAGAGAAAGAATGAACGTGTGTTGGAAACCAATAGCTTCCTAAGGTGGTTAGGAGAGGAAGATTGACCGATACAGGAAGTATGTAGCGTTTGTGCGGGGGGGGGGGGCTAAAAACAACATTTGAATGTACATAGTACGAGACTTAATATCGATGTTTCAATTCGGTGTACATTGTAAGATTTGAACCGAGGACCAGGCATATGGGTAATTATTTCGAATTCGTGCCATACTAAGTTTCGAAAAGTTGACATTGACTCAGTTTGTTGTGCTATTTTGTAGGTCATATGTTTGAATCCATCCAAAAGTTTTCTCACTACCATGGTGTTCATCATATACATATGAATTTGTATTAAAAAGTAGCGTGGATACAGTGAAATGCGAAATCCACGTTAGAATTGCAGATCGCTACGTGACACACACTCTAATTCAAATAACTAACTACGTGACACACACTCAAAGTCAAATAACTAATTATGTGACACACACTCTAATCCACGTTAGCGTGGGTACCGTTTCGATTTTTTTTCAAATAACTCCTCATTAATTAATTTATAGTACTCCCTCTGTTCACTTTTATAAGACCTTGAAGACATTTCAGACAATGTGCAAAACAGTTCATTTTAAGTTGTCTGAAATGACTTACAAAAGTGAACGGATGGAGTATCTCGTTTCGAATGACTAATTATTGCAAGGAAAACACGGGCATGGTAATACATACAGATTTGTTTGCAAATGAAAGAAGATTCGTTTGCATTCTCAAATGTAGGCGCACCAGGCAGACCAGGGTCGTGTCGGGCTGGACGCTGCGTCGGTGCCTTAAAGGCAACTGCCTTTGGGTCACTGACATGTGGGCCAGCCACCTGTTGGGCCCACATGTCATGGACACAAAGGCAGGTGCCTTAAGGCACCAAAGCATAGTCTTGTCGGGGTGGTCGCGTGTGTCGGACGGACGCGTAGCACCCAGCCACCCACCCCCCTCCCCCCCAAAAAAGGACGACGACAATATAAGTTCGCGCTTCCACATTTTGGATTGAAATATCTGGCGGCCCCAATTCCAGCCCTGCAAAATCTCTCTTCTCCACCGTCCCCTTCCGCGCCCAGATTGCTCAAATCCCTAATTCGCCGCCAACCTTCGAATCACCCTCGTCTTGTCTCTTTCCCCACCGTTCCCCACCTCTGTGCCCGACGACGACGACGAAGACGACGGTCGCGCTTCACCACCGCACCGGAGCTACCTCATCTACGCCCTCGTCCACCGCACCGGGTGGTCCACCGACAACGTCGGCCGCCGCAACCAACGTGCCTCACAGACACCGAGTTCCACCGCATCAGGTGCGCTTCACCGACGCTGTCTCCCAGCTCACCGGGGCTACTTCACCGAGCACATCGTCGCACCTCCGCCCCCCGAGGCCGTTGGGGCTTCACCAATGGTCTCGTCCACCGCATTGTAGCGCTCCGCTGCCACTCAAGATCTGCATCCGTGCGCGGCCAGCCAATGCCAGCGCATCACCCTCAACGGCTCTGAAGTGACCCGCACTCTAGCTAGGCGAGCATGCCCAAACACCGGCCCGAACTAGGTATCCACACATCACTCCCTTGTGCACTATTCCGACGATGTTTGGATATCCTTTCACTGCTCTCTTAGCTTACACGCCGATGCAACTCTGACTTTAACTCTTATTTCTTCTAGAGATATCATCTGAAACAAGCAAATCCATTTTTTAGCGAAGCATGACGGTGCTACGGGCTCTGGTACACAATCTGCACACCCGTATAACCTTGTAAGTATCTATCCTCCGCTACGACATCAAGGTCGATTCCTCTTATTTGATCAACCATTCGCTGTGTGAAAAATGCAGAGGGGGATGCAAGGAGCACAAGGCCTGCACATTCAAGCAAGTGGTAACATGGACTTGTACATGGAACATCCCAAGCGCAAGCAGAGCTGCAGTGAGCCTGTACAACGAGCTAGCGTAAGTCCCTGCATTTCATTTAATTCGTACTGGCATTCGTGTATGATTTGTATGCAGTGGCTGATCCACGAATTCAAGTTACCAGGGGCGAACATTTAACTTAAAAAATACGAAGGCACTTGCACTCCGGAAATCAACATAACTTGAGAAATGTGAAGCTACATGCAGTTTGAAAACCAGCTAATGATCCAAAGTAGTTCAGATTATAAACACTAAATGATGCAAGCACCAAAAAACACAAAATGCAACATGGTGTACAAGGACTACAAACATGGTCTGTACCTGCTTGAATTATTCGTTCTCTGGCTGAAAATATCGAAGTGTAATTGCACGTATAACCAGTGCGCAAACTGCATATCAATATATCTATCCTGCACAAGTATGGCAATAGTTTCAAACAACATATTAGAGAAGTATTTATGCTATGTTGTCATGATACGGGGACTTTCTGGTAGATGGCCTCGACGTTTCCTCAAGCTATGAAAATGCACTATAATTTGCTTGTCATCACTGCCTGCAAATCTCTGTCTCTCTCAACATAGTAGATCATCATTAGACACTAAAATCCTTCAATGAGCTCGCAAAATGCTTGCATTAGATCCCTCATTAGAGACTATATGTTCATCACCAGGAGCATGTAAAATGTTTGCATCAAATCCTTCATTAGCAGTCTGTTCATTAGACACTTTAGGCTCAAGAACAACATGAGCTTGTATGTTTGCACCGGAAACTTGATTAGATACATCAGATTCAGTCAGTTCAGTATTTTTGGGGGAGTTATAAAATAAGTAGAAATTGGTTTCATTTTCTCATAGATTCCCTACATACAAGCAGTTTTACAACACCGTCAGGTTTAACTATTGGCCAGAAATTGAAGAGTTGAATTAGATATAATCAAGGATGTGATGTACCTGCTCGTTGCGCATGCTACTCTTGCAAGCTGCGACTGTCCGTTTGCGCAAGCTCGATGCCATGCCCGTGCTGCCGCCGCTACCTCCCACGCAGGCTACACCCGGGGTTGGATCTTCATCTTCTTGTCCTTCCGTTCGCTTGAAGCCCGACGACCGCCCCCCAACGAGGGCGCAAGGAAGTGCTGTGTCGGTCTGTCCAGCGGCGGCTAGGTTAGGAGCGAACCAGACTAGAGGCTGGAGCGAATGAATTGGGATTTTTCCTGTTGTTGATCGATATGGGAGGCGCTCGTTTGGGCCACGAGCCTGCTATAGGGCCTGCCTTGCACTTATGTTATTGGCCCATCCAAATTGAAACATTTTTCTTCATTTTTTACATTGCCTGCTCGTGCGTTGGGACGAACAAAACTAGCGTGGGCCAACCTGGACGACTCAAACTAGGTGCACACTTTCCAGCCACCTGAGGCGGCCACCCATACCAGCCCCTATGGTGGCGTCTCCCCTTTTTGCATGTATGATTGGATAGTGAAAAATATTCCAGTGGTGCTTTTGATTTACCCATAGAATGGTTGAATTGCTTGTTTCTATGAACTGAGTTCACCAATAATGTGAAGGATACCAATCTTTTCATCCTATTGTAGATTGCTTAGATCTCGATATGCCAAAAGTAATCACATGAAATATATAGTAAAAGCCAGTGTGATGTGTTTGGCTACAACTAGTCTGACTACACGTCCTCATATAACATATCAAGGACGCACCATCTTACCAGATTAACCATTTGACTTACCCATGCAGTGTGGGAAGAAAGAAGTATTGGGACTGCGTATCCAAGCAATTGATGCCATGGACTCCTTCGTACAACCTTGTAAGCGAAAAAGAAGTTGCAGTGTGCTTGTACAAAGAACTAGCCTAAGTTCAGTTACCTGCTTCTCGGAATTTTAGTTAGCCACTTATTGCAAAATTGCTCAATTACGTTGCTTGGCTTAATTTAGTTTGCTACTGATTACATAATGGCACAGCCTGTTAATCATATTGTAGACAGCGCCTATCTATGTGTTTGATACTTACTGTTAAGAATTACCTGTTTGCCTTAACTTAAATATCTACTTGTTTGTTTAACTGCTTTGCTGCTGCAACAGCGGGTTATAATGATGTTAATAACTACTTTTCAGCATCCAATTGAAACTCTTTAATTCCTTGTTTGTTTAACTGGTTTGCTGTTATAACTCCCAGTTGAGATGTTTTGCTAACTTCAACTTTTCTGAATCCAATCGGAACTTTAATGGCAAAACAGGTTTGCCCAAGATCAAAGAGCGAGGTCCCCATGGACGTTGCATCATCCCCCAGCAGTGGCACCGGCCCAATCGTGCATTATGAATTGCCAACTGCTGATGCTCTAGAGGCTAAACTAGTGGTAGAAAGAGATTCTGCTTCTACACTTAGAGATGAAGTTGACATGTTGAGGAAGCAAACAGCACAATCACAAGCAGTACTCAAGACAACCATTAAATATTTGGTGGATTTCAAAACGAAGCAAGCTGAGACTGACCAGATTGTTAAGGTCCTGAAGGAAAAAAGGAAATTAAATTCCTACTTGGTAAATCATAGGTGAAATGTTCTTTCCATAGTTGAATAACTTTTGTGTTGTCTGTTCATGTAATCAATCAAACCATTTGTTTTAGAGATCATGTAATAATTGTTTTTTTTGTTTTTTGGTTTGTAATTTTATTTGAGCACAAGTCTGTATCAATTGATAAGACTCGTAGACATTTCATTTGGATTGCTGTGCCAGACCTACAAATATGCCAATCGGGCTGAATGTGCATTCAGCAATAGTAGTAGTATAGATGGACCATAAGTGGCACGCATTGGAAAGGGCCAAGAGGATGGCTAAAAAAAGGATGCTGTTGTAGCCAAAAAAAGTACAGCGGCCTGGCTTATGTATGTTAGTTGATATTATTGATCCAGATACTCTATAAGTGTTTATATGTCTGTTAGTTCTGTACATTCTTGGCTGATTGACTCGGTATTTGAATGTTGATACATCGCTTGTGTACATATCTAAATGGGAGTACACATTATGCTGCGTGTGACATTTGAGTTGGACATGAAGTGTTCCAAATATTCGAATTCACCTTGGACTGGATTCTAGTTTCTGAATTTGAGTATCGGCATTTGTAAACCATATTCATATATGACAGTGGAATACATCTTTGTCGTCCTTTCGAAGATATATAAAAACACATAGAATGATTTATAAAGATTCATATAGGAATACAAAATGAATTCGAATTTAGTTACCAGGGTAAACGTGGATGCTTATTGTCCCAAAATTCGAAAGAAGCAGCAAAATGTCCACTCCGACGTCGGCTGCCCGAAGCCAAGTGTTTGGGAGATGGAAGTTACTGTCTACCCATTACACGGACAATCCATCGGCCCGATTTCCACTGCTCTAAATAGGGGTAGGTTAGTAACTTCAATTAGACGTGACACGACCGCCTCTGAGCCCATTCCGACACGGTGGGCATCAAACATGGCCGGCAAAACTCATTTGATTCAAGCTTGTCCGAAAGACCTCTGTTTCTCCCTCCATTCCCCATTCATACACGGTGGGCGGCAAAACAAACTCGACTCGGCCGAAATTGATGTAGGCAAATATTTTCAATAGGGGCAGGTTTGTAACCTCACTCAGATGTGACACAACCGCCCTACCTGTCAGCCCCGTTCATACACTGTGGGCGCCAACCATGGGCGCCAACCACCCTCTCCTCGCCCGAAATCGCTCTGGGCAAATATTGGCGAGGTGCGATATTACCGTCCTATCCCCAACCAACGAGACGTCCAAATTTTAAACGGGGGTAAGTTCGTAACTTTCCCATATTTCAGACACGCGCGTCCCAAAAACATGGTTCCCCGTACCTCTCCCTCCATTTTCCCATTCATACACCGTCCGTGCTAGAACACCCCATCCCCACACCAGCCTCCGTCTGCCACCCCATCCATCGCCGTCGTCCTCCACCACATCCATCGCCACCGTCCTCCACCATGCCGGAGCGCCTACCAAGACCGCGTCGTCCACTGCTAGAGATGGACGTTTCTCATCCACGGCGACGGACCAATAGCTTTGCATCGCGTCCTCTCGCTTCATCGGCGTCGTCGTCCTTTTTGCCGGGGCAGCTCACACGACCTTCTCTTCCACCGCAACGGGACTTATCCCCCGATGCACCCGTCTACCGTCGCAGATCTGCTTCAACGCCACTGACAGCCATCGCACCCCCGATGCCTACACGGTGCCGCAAGAGAGGTGGTACTTCATATCTCCTCAACTTTTTGATCTCAACCAGAAAATATATCTTAACTTGGTTACCCTACTTTCTTTTCAGCTCTTAGAATTTATTTCTTAGTTCGAAGCAAACAATGGATGCTAAATATCATTTCTCGGGTTTGCAGCTTCAAATCTGCCATGGCACAGCCATAATACGGTTTAATTGATCATGCTTAGGGTTTAATTGATCATGTAGGTTCCGTGGTGGTTTCTTTAATAGAAATCGGAGGGGAAACCCTCTTTTGCTAAAAACATATGCTTAGAGTTTCCCCCTTTTATGATCACTATACGATCAGAATACGTGCTTCGTGTCATAATAACACTGCTCCACCCATCAAGCTAAACAAGCTTAGTTGTTCAAATACGAATCTGATATTATTAAAACAGAGTTGTTTAATTGGTCAGCTAAATGTTCCTAAATTAGTTTCGAAAATGCATGTTCGCCACTCGGGTGTGTATCTCTACAGGGTGCCCACGGTGGGCCGGCCCACGCTGGGATTTTGGGTCGTCCCAGGCCCCGATTCCCCTCTGTTCTGCTGTGCGCTTCCGATCTCTACTCGCCCCCAGCCGCCTGCCTCACCGGCGACTTGCCGTCCCCGGACGGCATGACTCTAGGAGGAGACGCCGGACTAATAGAAGGCCAGGAGCTGCTCTCCCAACAGCGTCACCGCTACCCGGGCGCGCTGTCGTGCCTACCTTCCCAGTCCGTTCAGGGCTCAGGTGTGCAGCACCCACCAAGCCAACCCGATTTATCCTGAGATACGTCCTCAACACTCAGCAGCCACTCCTCATCACCCATTTTCTAATTGATTCATTACTCATTAGGCAGGACTGTCATTAGGGTTTGTTGTGCGCTCAGTGCTACCTAGACTTAATGGTTCAGATGTATCGGTAATCTTTAGTACCTCTAAAGTTCACAGGGTTTTCAAAATTCCGGCCCTCGGAACAGAAACTAGTCATTTTGGATTGTTGGTCGTAGTTGGTCGTAGTGACATTGACCCAGATTACTACTGCAAGCCAGGTTTGTTGACAATTTTACTTGTCTTTCTTACTCATTCAATATAATATCCAATTATTCACGTCGATTAGTTGCAAACAATAAGTGCTAGACAAACTTCTTCATTCAGATTTTGGACGGTCTCTTACTGCAGTTACAATTCTGCATACTTGTCCTAGTAAGCTCACAAGTAAATGATTGATTCACTACATCTATGCTTGCCTTGTCATATTTGTTGTCAATTTTTTTTAGGGTGGACCACCCTGTTTCTAAATACTGGAACCGTAGACATGAGTGAATAATATTTCTCTATGTGATCTCTTCCATCATGTGTGGGTAACGAACACTGCATTGTATAGAAAGAAAGTGTCATTTCCAGCTTTTACATAGGTTTCGATCTTTTACATGGAATACAATCTGCCTACTTGCTTTGTGTCGCACTACCAACACTCCACCCTTGAAGCTAAACATTACGCCACTAATAATTGCTTAGTTTATTTGTTCAAATACGAATTTCATATGATTCTAATGTTCCTACTTCAGTTTTGAAATGTGTGCCTGCCTATTATAGAGACATAAGGGGTTTGTATTTCTGTGTGTGGTCTGGTCAGCACGGTTGGGGAGGTGAACTTTGCATATGCAGGGGTTTATAGGGAGACACTCTCCGAGTTGAATCCGCAATGCATTCCATAGATAATCTGACTACTTTTTATGTTTTCATGAATCTCAGATTCTGAACAGCATCATAATGATTATGAGCTTGCGCGCATGAAAAGAATAAAGCAGAACAATGCCATGGCTGTCAAACTTGGCATTAAGGGACTGAAATCAAGTCTGGATGCAATGCAATGCAAACGCTCTCCACCTACAGATTCATGCTCAGAATATGATCCTAACAGTGATTCTGAGCTAGAGGGAGACCTAAGTCAATGTAGCTCCCTAGTGGAGGAGTCAGAGGAAGATGTCCTATCTTATTCACCCATCAAGGTACTTGCTCTAACTTTCCAAGGTTACATTGCTCGCACATATCTTGCAACTGATGCTTTGCATTGCTTCTACTTTGTTGAACTGCCATTAGCTTAGTTTACACATCGTGTATGTGAATACGCCCTGCCTACCCATTTTCAGTACATATTCCATCTGTCATCATACCATATTTATCCATTCAAATGTTATTCTTGTGTATCAGACGTTCAAAAGGAAGAGGGCGATTGCTGATCGTTGAGGAGCACAAGCAAAGTATTTGGAAAAGGTAGTGGCACCTGATAAATCAAATAGCCCATTAGGTGTAGTTGCAATATCACCTAACCCACAAAATACCCCAACTCTAGCAGACTCTAGCCCTACTACACTGGTCATTTCTGATGCCCCAACTCAGCAGACCCCAACTGCAGCAAACAGTATGATTATGCCAGTTGACATAGCACCAGCTGTACGATGCAAAACCCCCATTCCAGCAAAGAGTACACCAAATCCAGTTGCCAAATCCCTTTTCGAACCAGAGAGAGCCCCAATTGCAGCAAATAGGACCCCTATTCCATTTCTTCCCAGTTTAGAAGACGAAGCTTATGTTGTTGTTAGGAACTTTGTGCGCATCTTTCCTTCATGGAAAGATTATACCGCAGATACAGAACAATTTTTAGTCTTCCTCCGCAACTTACGCGTAAGTAATGTACTAATGTTATTCATGGTCATTACTGCATATGTTTCTGCTGACAGAAGACGCAAGATTTCATTCTTTTAAATAGGCAAGGAGCAAACTGGATTGTGATGACGAGCAAGGGTTGGTTGCGCTTTTCAAGCACTCGTTGATGAAGTATCGTTCCTACCTGAGGCAAGCGCACTTCGATGGCAAGCCTCTGAACGAAATTTCTGTAAAGTCTCCGGTGCTACATTTATCCGATGGTGACTGGAATAATCTTGTTACACATTGGTCTCGGCTGCAGCGTAAGGTACTGTCTATGATATCACATCACAATTTGAACTACATTTCTGCATTTGCCTTAATGTCTCACTTGTACGAAAACTGTTAGCAGAAGAACATTCGTTCTCAAGGGACCACAGAATCTCGCAACTATACTGCACACTGCATTGCTCTTGTGAGTACCTCTTGCCCTGTATGACCATACTTACTTTCATAGCTGTTTGATTATGTAGCATCACTGCACATGTTAGCCTCGTAATCGTCCATTTGGTGGACATTATAAGATCCGTATGGACTCTTACATAAATTTAGAATGAACCCAATGCTTTTGAAGAGGTTTAGCTCTGCAGTCCTCTTGTAAGGACTGAACGTGGTCTATCACTGTACTTACATTAACAGCTACTCCCTCCGTCCCATAATATAAGAACGTTTTGTACAGTACACCAGTGTTCAAAACACTCTTGTATTATGGGAAGAGAGATTGGTTCATTTTGTAGCATTCTGCATCTTATCTCCCTCGCCCACCATTTACTAAAAAAGATCAGATCTATATTTGATCTTACCAACAAGTAGAATACACAGACAATGCCAGTGCAGAAGTGTAGCCCATTGCTCTTGTCAGTACATTTTCTCCTGTAACGCTTGTACTTCCAGGGATTGGTAGTTGATTATGTAGCATCAATCTGCATCTTATCTTCATTATCCTCTATCCCTTCGAGTATTATCATATCTATAATTACTCTCTACAAAATGTAGAGTACAGGCAATGCTTATGAAGAAGATTCTGTGCTGAAATTCTTGAGTTATCCTTCCCTTGACATGGAGAAGGGCATTATAAAGCCGGTGTTAACTCTTAATGTAAGTTAGTCCTTCTAAAGCCTTTATCCTCAACTGCTGTTTAATTTGCTCATACTCCCTATCGTTTACTGCTGTTTAGTTTGCTGTTTCTACCAAAATGCATGTTCGTAAGAACCGTAAGTTCTAAGTTTTACTCGTAAAACCAAATTCCTTATTCATACCATGCACATTACTTAATACTCCCTATATGTATGCTTGTTTTTGTGGATGTATAATCCAGTGTGTGGTGAAGTAGCCCACGTTTGCACCTTGTCATCTCCTGTTTTATCTTACTGATGTGGCTGATGATATGAACAACATGCCATGCACATTATCCAAAATAGATACAATGATTTTCTTTGCCCTTCATCTATGCTTGTTATGTTGACATGGTAATCCAGTAGTGTGGTGAAGCTCCCCGCATTATGAACAATGCCAAATTATGCTATTGATATTTTGAACTTACTCTTTATTTTCTAATTTGAAATTGGATAGAATTGATAGAACAGCTAACATCTTTGTTTATACACGTGCAAAACCTGTCATCTCTCTGCTTTGTTTCAGGGTGATATGCCTGATGGCATGCACAAGTCTGCTGAAGGCTGTGAGACAAACCCAACATATATTGCAGCAAAGAAGGCAAAACATCTTGAAGATAGCGAGACAACCCTAAAGTCTTGTCTTGATGCAGTGTTCAAGTTACTTGAGACTAACAGTCAGACAAGCTCACAGAATTTGTTGTCTGAATCAGTTCGACTTCTTCAGTCCCAAGTTCTAGCAGAAAGGCATTCTGCAACTCAACTTCGACTTGAAGTCCTATCTCTAAGAAAGATTGCGGAGAACACTAATGAGAACCTCATCGCTAAACAGCTACACCTGGAAGCTATGACCGACATGCTAGGCCGGTCTCACAGCCTTGCTCAGCAGCTTGCACAACAGTTCCCCCGCAAGGCTAACCTTTCTTGAACTGTCTTGGAAGTGGTCTCGGTTCAGTATTATTTTGTTACGCTGCAATGGTGCCCAGTTTTTGTAATCTGCTTCTTCGTTGCGCTTTATGATCACTGGTGGCGAACTTTGATGTTGAGTGGATGTAATATGTGTAATAGCCGTGATAGCCCAGCATAAGTTGCTTGCTTATTTATTTCCTTATTGTCTTGTTTATTTGTTTGCTTGTAGTCAGTGCAGTTCTTTTTCCGCGGTTTGCTAGTGGCTGCAATAACCTATTTTTTAAAACTACCACAATAACCATGGGTTAATATTTACTGTAGTGACACTGGGCCTCCTACGGGCCATAGAAATAGTGGGCCTTCTACGGGCCATAGAAATAGTGGGCCTTCTACAGGCCGTAGAAACAGTGGGCCTTCTACGGGCCGTATCATCAATGGGCCTTATACGGGCCGTATGATCGATTGTCCAAACATGGGCCAATAACAGGCCGCATTATGGCCGTAAACGGGCTAGAGTTTGAATCGTCCCTTCATGGGCCGACCATAACGGGCCATCGTTAATAGGCCGTATTTGATGACGCTATGAAAACGGCCCAACGTATTAACGGACCACAAACGGGCCGATTGTAACCACGGGCTGAATTTGGCCCACAAGCAGAAAATGACAGTAACGGGCCGTAAGTAACGAATGCTGGAAACGAGCCCAAGAATAAATGGGCTCTGAGAAGGCCGAAAGATAACATGGGCTGGAAACGGCCCAACGGAATAATGGGCCGTTAATGGGTATAAAGTGATACACTGTTCATTACCGGCCAGTTTCACCACGAGCCGTTAATGGGTGTAAAGTGATACACTGTTCATTACGGGCCAGTTTCACCACGGGCCGTTAATAGGCCAAGAGTTACATAGGGCCTCATATGGGCCGAAAGACGTCATGGGCCATACATGGGCCAGAAGTGAAAACGGGCTGGAATCATATTGGATGTCCCAGATGACGCTACTGGGCCTAATTCGGATAGGGCGTAACGGGCCTTGGGTTAGCAGGCTGTAAATGGGCTATATGCGAACAGGCCGTTAACAGGCTTTCCATGGGCCAGCCCGCCACCTTTTGACCAAGTCAAACGGGCCGGCCTTTTCATAGGAATGGGCCTCTGTTGGGCCGTGCCACGTGTCGACGTATCATAGGCGACTTCTGTCCAATGAGTGGATGACATCTGTCCCAACGATGAGCCGACACGTGTTTCCTCTAGCCAATGATGATTTTACACGTGGAAAATCCCCATTGGTCGGGGTTGTTAACGGGTTATCAGATGCAAAACCCGACCCGATAGCTTAACGACGTTCCGTTACGGTGGATGCCACCTGTCGGTCACCCTTGACGAAAGCACTTCTGTGACGCGTGATTTATCGTCATGGAAGTGGACACTTCCATGATTATAATTTTGGTAATGTCATGGAACACTTCTACGACAGCACAGGTATGACTATCTTGATTCTGTCATAAATTTGTTATGGATGTACATGCATGACAAAAAACGCGACCTACTGTGACAAACACGTATCATCACGGAAGTGTATTTTTTTGTAGTGCAGGGAGCTTGACGGACGGATTATGCAGAATATCCAGGAAGACATTAGGTGGAACCGGTTTACGTTGGGAACCCAGGCGGCTTAAACCGTCCGCCGCTTCATTCTTCCGCCGGTCCACATGATCTACCTGATAACCTTTAAAGTGACCTGCAACGATATCCACCTCACGACGATATGGTACCATGAGTGGGTCCTTGGAATCCCAAGTGCCGGACACTTGTTGAGCCACCAGATCCGAGTCACCGAAGCACTTATCTCGGCTTAGGTTCATCTCCTTAGCCATCCGAAGACCATGGAATAAAGCCTCATATTCAGCTGCATTGTTAGTGCAAGGGAACATTAAACGGAGAACATAACAAAACTTATCACCTCGTGGGGAAGTTAAGACGACTCCAGCCCCCGAGCCCTCCAATTGCCTGGACCCATCAAAATGAATAGTCCAATAAGTATGATCCGTCTTCTCTTCTGGCGCTTGTAGTTCTATCCAATCATTGATAAAACCCACAAGTTCCTGAGATTTGATCGCTGTTCGGGGCATGTATTTCAACCCGTGAGGCCCGAGCTCGATAGCCCACTTAGCAATCCGGCCAGATGCTTCCCTGTTCTGGATTATATCCCCCAAAGGAGCAGAGGTGACCACCGTGATGGGATGACCTTGGAAATACTGCTTAAGCTTCCGGCTTTCCATAAAAACCCCATACACCAATTTTTGCCAATATGGGTACCTCTGTTTGGACTCGATAAGTACCTCACTGATATAGTAAACCGGTCACTGAACCGGATATTCCTTTCCTGCCTCTTTGCGCTCCACCACAATAGCCACACTAACAGCCCGAGTGTTAGCTGCTACATATAGCAACAATGGCTCTTTGTCAACCGGAGCAGCAAGAACCGGCGGATTAGCCAGCTTCCGCTTTAAGTCCTCAAACGCTTCATTAGCGGCGTCACTCCAGACGAAGTTATCCGTTTTCTTCAGCATCTGATATAAAGGGATGGCCTTCTCGCCAAGGCAACTGATAAACTGGCTCAACGCGGCAATCTGGCCTGCCAAGCGTTGAACATCATTGATACACTTCGGTTTGGCCAAGGAGGTGATGGCTTTGATCTTTTCCGGATTAGCTTCAATGCCCCTGTTAGACACCAAAACGCCCAAGAGCTTGCCTGCAGGTACACCAAAGATGCACTTGGCTGGATTAAGCATCATTTTATTAAAGGTTTCCTTCAAGTCATCAATCAATGTCTCTTGCTTCCCTGATTTCACCACAATATCATCCACATAGGCGTGAACATTGCGGCCGATCTGTTTATGAAGACAATTCTGCACACACCGTTGATAAGTCGCCTGGGCACTCTTGAGACCAAAGGGCATGGACACATAGCAGAAGGCTCCAAAGGGAGTTATGAAGGCTGTCTTCTCCTGGTCCTTAACTGCCATTTTGATCTGATGATAACCAGAATATGCATCCAAAAAGCTTAAACGCTCGCAACCCGCCATAGCATCAATAATTTGATCAATACGGGGGAGGGCAAAAGGATCTGCTGGACAAGCTTTGTTGAGATCTATGTAGTCCACACACATACGCCAAGTGTCGTTCTTCTTAAGACCCAGCACCGGATTAGCCAACCACTCAGGATGGAATACTTCAAAAATAAATCCAGCCGCCAAGAGCCTGGCTACTTCTTCTCCAATAGCCTTGCGTCTTTCTTCATTGAACCGGCGGAGAAACTGCTTGACCGGTTTATACTTGGGATCAACATTAAGAGTGTGCTCAGCAAGTTCTCTCGGTACACCTGGCATGTCAGAAGGCTTCCACGCAAAGATGTCCCGATTCTCACGGATCAACTCGATGAGCGCGCTTTCCTATTTCGGATCCAAGTTAGCGCTGATGCTAAACTGCTTGGACGAAGTCAAGAAGCTTAGTCTCATCAGCCAATTTAAACTTCAGGGCCGGATCATGCTCTGTAGTTGGTTTCTTCAATGAAGTCATATCTGCCGGATCAACATTGTCATTGTAAAACTTCAACTCTTCTGTTGCACAAACCGACTCAGCATAAGCCGCATCACCTTCTTCACACTCCAGAGCGGTCTTGCGGCTCCCATGCACGGTTATACTTCCCTTGTGACCCGGCATCTTGAGATGCAGATAGACATAACAAGGCCATGCCATCAACTTAGCATAAGCTGGCCGTCCAAAGAGGGCATGATACGGGCTTTTGATTTTCACCACCTCAAAGCTCAAAGTTTCTGATCTTGAGTCATGCTCATCTCCAAAAGCCACCTCCAGAGCTATCTTATCAACAGGATATGCCGATTTACCATGCACCACAACATGGAACACCGTATTGGACGGTTTAAGATTTTTAACTGTTAACCCCATGCGACGGAAAGTTTCATAATAAAGGATATTGATACTACTCCCTCCATCCATGAGTACCTTGGTGAACTTATAACCTCCCACCTGAGGTGCCACCACCAGTGCCAGATGACCCGAATTGTCAACCCGGGGTGGATGATCTTCTCTACTCGACACAATCGGCTGCTCGGACCAGCGCAAATAACGGGGCACCGCTGGTTCAACGGCATTCACTGCCCTTTTATGAAGCTTCTGATCGCACTTGTCCAGGCTAGTGGTGAAGACATGATACTATCCGCTATTCAACTGCTTCAGGTTGCTCTGGTAACCCGACTGCTACTACTGCTGCTGTTGCTGATTCCCCTGATTGTTATAACCACCTTGGTTGCCCTGATTGCCTTGATTGCCGTGCCCGCTCTGGTTACCGTGAAAACCTGAACCGGAACTGCCTCCACCATAACCCGGCCCATGAGACCCGGGGCCTGAACCGCCACCCGGTCCATGATCATACCGGAAAGAATTAGAATTTTTGAACTCTTGCATGATGTAGCAATCTTTCCAGAGGTGCGTGGACGGATTCTCCTTCGTCCCATGTTTTGGGCAAGGCTGGTTCAACAGATAAGACAGGCGGTCCGGGTTAGGACTTGGTCTTCCACCTCGCTGGGGCGGTTTACCCTTATGTCGTTGGCCCTTGTCCTGCTTGCTGGTATTAGCCACAAAGTCTAAGCCGTGGTCTGCTTTACGCTTGCCGCCGTTTCCATGACCTGTCGGGTTGTGGTGCTGCCCCTTGGTGTTGCCGCTCCCTTTTCCCTTCCCTGTCTTATCATCGTCAGACTCGGGATCCTTGGTACTATCAGAGTCGGGATACTTCACCAGAGCAGCCATGAGGGTTCCCATGTCATTACAATGACGTTTGAGCCGTCCCAACTTCAACTTCAGGGGTTCAAACCGGAAATTGCCTTCCAATGTTAAAACTGCGGTATTAGCGTTGATGCGGTCCGGTGAATGCAAAATTTCCGAAACCCGGCGCACCCAACGGGTTGTTGACTCTCCTTCCTCCTGGACACAGGCAGCTAAGTCCACAATTGACATGGGCTGCTTGCATGTATCCTTGAAATTCTGGATAAACCGGGCTCTCAACTCGGCCCATGACCTGATAGAATTAGCCGGTAAGCTCTTTAGCCACGTGCGGGCCGTCCCTTCTAGCATCATGGTGAAGTATTTCGCACATGCCGCATCATCCACATCCACCATCTCCATGGCCATCTCATAGCTTTCGACCCATGTCTCAGGGGATAAATCGGCGGTGTAATTCGGCACCTTGCGCGAGCCTTTGAAATCCTTGGGCAGGCGCACATTGCGCAACGCCGGGACGAGACATGGCACTCCCAAAGAACTAGAAGTAACTCCTGGTTCCACCGACGTGGTTGGACGAACCGGAGTAAGCTGACAGGCTTCATGTTGCGCCGCTAACTCGTCCTCTCTGCGTGCCCGAGCCCGGTCCACCACCTCCTGAGCATCACCAGCACCACCCGCCGGGTTATTGCCACGGGGCGGATCACGGTTCCGCGCGTTGCTTGACACTGCCGGTTCATCCATACGCCTGCTGTAACTCCGGCTTGGACGGGGAGTGGAATGAATCCGATCGCGACTATATGAATAAGCCTACTGTTGAACCAAGGCTGTCTGAAGAAGCTGCTTAACCAGACGCGTCTCAACCGCCGCCGGAGAAACGCCTTCGATCGGGATGGCCGCCAGCCGTGAAGCGGCAGCGACAATGTTGTCCATCGGGTTAGAGTAATGACCCGGTGGCGTTGGGACATGTGGTGTTACAATGTTGTTCTGACGAGGCGGATCCACCAAACGTGACTGAACCGGCGCCCCTGCCCCAGGTGCCTCCGCCCGGTTTACCACCGGCGGATTACTGGTCCCCGCTCCTGGGGTGTTAAAGAGGTTTCTAGCGTCATAAACCAGCGGCAGGCAAGATCGGTACCTCCACTTCAGGACTTCGTTTGACGCACTCTGATCCAGCATAATCCGGTAAGCTTGTGCATCCAAAGCGGCCCGCTCCGCGGCCATCCTGGTATCCTCAGCTGCTAAGTCGGCTTTGGCCTGGGTGATCAGATCTTTCACCTTCGTGATTTCCGCATTGTGTGCATCCTGATCCACCGGGTTAACCTCCGCCATCAGCGTTGCCAACGCGTCAAACAAATCAGATAGAACCTGAGCCGGCGGTCGCACGCACAGGGCCTGCTGCCCCGGCTGCTGTTGCCGCTGCCGATCCGGAAATCATCGCCGCTGCGGTCGAAGAGTGGACGCCGGTTGCGTTCCGGCCATGAAGATCGCAAGCCGGTTTGGCAGATCAAAAGGGTCCAGAATACTGTCGCCATCGGAACAACCCCCAATCCGGCCATCTTGTAACTGATATAACGATTCGGTGTCTCCGGTCGATGACTCGTCGCCGGAATAAACGACGGTTTCACCACCAGATTCCGATCTATCCTCAGATTCCCCTCCATGGATGACTCCCACGAAGGCACGCTTCATGACAGGCTTGACCCGGGCAGATCTCGCACGCTGAGCCGTTTCGACAAGGTTGGTGTAGATGTCCTGCTCAGGGCCCGGTTCGCCGATCTTGCCAATGAAAACGTGTATGCCACGAAAGGGGACCCGGTACCCGTACTCAATTGAGCCGGCCTCGGGGCCCCAGCCTGCATCGTCGATGTAGAGCTTGCCGCGACGACTCTTGGTCATCCGGCCCACAGCGTAACCCTTGAGTCCTTCGAAGCTGCCCTCCAAGAACTTGAAACCATCGTGCGATAGCCCCACAGTGGGCGCCAACTATTGTGGTTTTGTCACGGCAGATGTCCTCGTGAAAGGACTTAGTCGTGGAGCCATCGCTACGGGTTAGCTTAAAGGGGTTAAACCGGACAAGGGACACGAGAGTTTTATACTAGTTCGGCCCCTTACGATGAAGGTAAAAGCCTACGTCTAGTTGTGATGGAATTGCTGGGGTTTCGATGACCAGGGAGCGAATACGCTTTGCCTGGGTCTCGAGTTCTTCTCTGTTGTTCTTGAACCATCGTCGGGTCGTCCCCTTATTGAAGGAAATATGCCCTAGAGGAAATAATAAAATATTATTTATTTCCTTGTATCATGATAAATGTTTATTATTCATGCTAGAATTGTATTAACCGGAAACATAATACATGTGTGAATATATAGACAAACAGAGTGTCACTAGTATGCCTCTACTTGACTAGCTCGTTAATCAAAGATGGTTATGTTTCCTAGCCATAGATATGAGTTGTCATTTGATTAACGAGATCACCTCATTAGGAGAATGACGTGATTGACTTGACCCATTTCGTTAGCTTAGCACTCGATCGTTTAGTATGTTGCTATTGCTTTCTTCATGACTTATACATGTTCCTATGACTATGAGATTATGCAATTCCCGTTTACCGGAGGAACACTCTGTGTGCTACCAAACGTCACAACGTAAATGGGTGATTATAAAGGTCCTCTACAGGTGTCTCCAAAGGTACTGGTTGGGTTGGCGTATTTCGAGATTAGGATTTGTCACTCCGATTGTCGGAGAGGTATCTCTGGGCCCACTCGGTAATGCACATCACTATAAGCCTTGCAAGCATCGTGACCAATGAGTTAGTTGCGGGATGATGTATTACGGAACGAGTAAAGAGACTTGCCGGTAACGAGATTGAACTCGGTATCGAGATACCGACAATCGAATCCCGGGCAAGTAACATACCGGTGACAAAGGGAACAACGTATGTTGTTATGCGGTCTGACCGATAAAGATCTTCGTAGAATATGTGGGAGCCAATATGGGCATCCAGGTCCTGCTGTTGGTTATTGACCGGAGAGGTGTCTCGGTCATGTCTACCTAGTTCTCGAACCCGTAGGGTCCGCACGCTTAACGTTACGATGATAGTTTTATTGAGTTTTGATGTACCGAAGGAGTTCGGAGTCCCGGATGAGATCGGGGATATGACGAGGAGTCTCGAAATGGTCGAGACGTAAAAATCGATATTTGGGACGACTATATTCAGACTTCGAAAAGGTTCCGAGTGATTCGGGTATTTTTCGGAGTACCGGAGAGTTACGGGAATTCGTATTGGGCCTTAATGGGCCATACGGGAAAAGAGAGAAAGGCCTCAAAAGGTGGCCGCACCGCTCCCCATGGTCTGGTCCGAATTGGACTAGGGAAGGGGGGCGCACCCTTCCTTCTTTCTCCTTCCCCCTTCACTTCTCCTACTCCCACAAGGAAAGGAGGAGTCCTACTCCCGGTGGGAGTAGGACTCCCCCCTATGGCGCGCCTCTCCCCTTGGCCGGCTGCCTCCCCCTTGCTCCTTTATATACGGGGGCAGGGGGGCACCCCAGAGACACAACAATTGATCCTTGAGATTTCTTAGCCGTGTGCGGTGCCCCCCTCCACCATATTACACCTCGATAATACCGTTGCGGAGCTTAGGCGAAGCCCTGCGTCGGTGGAACATCATCATCGTCACCACGCCGTCGTGCTGACGAAACTCTCCCTCAACACTCGGCTGGATCGGAGTTCGAGGGACGTCATCGAGCTGAACGTGTGTAGAACTCGGAGGTGCCGTACGTTCGGTACTTGATCGGTCGGATCGTGAAGACGTACGACTACATCAACCGCGTTGTGATAACGCTTCCGCTATCGGTCTACAAGGGTACGTGGACAACACTCTCCCCTCTCGTTGCTATGCATCACCATGATCTTGCGTGTGCGTAGGAAATTTTTTGAAATTACTACGTTCCCCAACACTTATATACATGGGTTGACGCCCGTCGGTTTACAGAATCCCGAGGCCGGCTCATAAACGTGTCCGGCTCGGTCTCTGCTCTTTCTCCCTTACAACACAAGTCTACATATAAATACCGTGTATGTCTACAGGCCTTAAACCGGCTTTGGGCCCTTGGCCTTCATAAAGCGTCACCATCTGTCTTCATGGGCTTCAGATATAATGAACTACTTATGGGGTTAACCCGGCCTCTCCTGGCCGGTTTACACCCAGTGGTAATATCCCCAACGTCGACCGGGGATATTTTTCACCCTTTTCGCCTAGGCCGCCAACACCCCCCACCGTCCGTCCGCGTTTCACTCAACTAGTCCACCCAATCTCCTTCGCCAGCTCCCCCCTCCCCCAGATCCACAGCAGAACCCTCTCTGGCACCGCCGTGCTCACCCCGGCCGTGTGCCCGCTCTTCGGCGTCAAGCCTACCTCCACTGCCGTTCCCAACACGCGGCGGCCCGCACCTCATCGTCTTCGTTTGCTCGCCAACCACCCTCGAGCATATCGATGCAGTAACCCTCGCTTCTCCTGTGGTCTAGCCGGGTTTGCATTAAGAAGCCTGTTAGTTACTGCTCTCCATCGCGGTGAGGCATATTTCCTCGCAATCCCTCTTCCAATTTTGTTTCGTATGTTCCCAAATTGGCTATAAAATAATGGAGAGCGTATATATGTTCATTATCTACCTTCCTTACTACATATAAGATGTATTTATTCCAATAAGTTACTACCTATTTACAGATCGCGGGCGCCCGAGTCACACAAACTTAACAAATTAGCCGTACATTTTCTAAATTATTGCATGGCATGTTTAGAAAGCTTGATGCCAAGTTGTTAGTTCTATGCTTATCCTCCTTTCCTGAGTTTCGCATGTGTTCTCTGTAGATGCCGAGTAGCACTGACAACACTCATTCAGGCCATGTATCTTCATCTGATTCGGACAACCCTAGGTCTTCAGCTGATTGTGAGGGATCAAGTAGTCTTGAATGGGATAGAGCTGCAGCAATTACCCTTCCGGTCAGGACACGGAGGAACGCTCCAAGGAAGCCCACACACCCTCCTAAAGGTGTATATGAAGTAACCGAGATTGATTTAAAGTCCTGGGCTCCAACTAAACCAGATAAAGCACGCATGAGGTTCAGGAATGTGTGTTGATTTGTTGGCACGGCAAGACTCAACATTAATCCGCCAGGGTTTCGGAAGGCTGACACAGAAACACGGCAAAGGATAGTCTGGGAGATCATGGATCACTTCAACGTTCCAGAGCAGTGGAGAATGCAGGTGGAACACACTGCACTGAAGAAGGCTAGGGATGCTTGGACAAACTAGAAGCACGTGCTATACAAGAAGTACTTGAGTGAAGGCAAGGACCCAATCCCCGCATACCCCCAAATTACAAAGGCAGACTGGGCAGAATTCAAAAGGGTCAGGGCAACTCCAGAGTTTGCTGCGAAGAGTTTCAAGCAATCGGAACTTCAGAAGAAGAACATACACCCCCACAGTATGTGTGTGGCAGGATACTACGGCATGAAACTGATATAGGAACAGGAGGACAAAGAAGCAGTAGCGGCGGGTGGGAATCCAACCTTTAGTGAAATCAAGGGCGAATGCGCCAGAGACTACTTGCGGGCACGTGCAAAGAGGCGTGATGACGGAATTTATTACTTTGAAAACGCACGTGACGCCAAACTGTATGAAGTGATGGTAGAGGCTTCCAAGATCCCTGGAAGGTTCTACAGGAACTCAGGGCCATGTGACATTCTGTCCATGGCTCTAGACACAAAAGAGCCCCTGGCCGTGCAAGGGGTATAGGTGTTAATGTCCCGCACAAGAGGGCTTTCACACTCAGCAACGAAGAGAGGCTCAACATGAAAAAAGCGAGGAGTGAAATGAAGCAGAATGCATTGTTTGAAAAGTTGAAGAAGGAGATTTATCCGGCAGTTCGAAAGGATGTTGAGGAGTCAATGATGATGATGCAGAAGACTCTAACACTGACAGATAGCCAGCAGATGGGAGGGGAGGCGGGCATGGATGATGCTGCTTATTGCGTGACAACACTGCACAAGAGTAGTTGTGCATCAGCTGACCCCAGCGACACTGAGACTACAACTGCTCGTGATGATGCTATATCTGATCTATCTGGAATGAAACAAACTGAAGGGCGTGCTTAGACATTATGAAGGTACATTAAAATGTGCAACGACCTGGGTTTGCCCACCCTTCTTGGAACATGGCCTCTTCTTGGACAATGTGCCATTGAAGCCGGGCTGTGTGACCTGCTACGTGACTGAAGTAAAGCCTGGATTCAATGAATTTGCCCTGAAGAATGTCCTAGGAGACTTCGATGAGCAAAGGACCTTGGGAGAAACACTGTTACATCACATCTAGTGGCCACGAAAGGAAACAGAGTTCATCGATGAGATTCCTGAAGCCCCGCCAAGAGCAACCACTGTCGCCCCTGAACTCATGACGCTCTCCTTGCCAGAGCAGCTCCCACGGGCTGATGCATCAACCTGTGATCAGTCGGACCAACTTTGTGGCATACAGGCCATGTCATCCTCCGCCCCAAAGCAGCCAGTGGCAAGGCCTACAACTGCTGATGATGCACCACCGGTGTTGGGGAACATAGTAATTTCAAAAAAATTCCTACACACATGCAAGATCATGGTGATGCGTAGCAATGATAGGGGAGAGTGTCGTCCACGTACTGTCGTAGACCATAAGCGGAAGCGTTATGAGAACCCGGTTGATGTAGTCATACGTCTTCACGGTCCGACCGATCCAAGTACCGAACGCACGGCACCTCCGAGTTCAGCACACGTTCGGCTCGATGACGTCCGACGAACTCCGATCCAGTAGAGCTTCGTGGGAGAGTTCCGTCAACACGACGGCGTGATGACGGTGATGATGTTGCTACCGACGTAGGGCTTCGCCTAAGCACCGCTACGATATGATCGAGGTGGATTATGGTGGAGGGGGCACCGCACACGGCTTGGAACAATCAACTTGTGTGTCTTTGGGTGCCCCCCCCCCCCGCCCCCGTATATAACGAAGCAAGGGGGAGGCCGGCCGGCCCTAGGAGGGCGCGCCAAGAGGAGGAGTCCTCCTCCTAGTGGGAGTAGGACTCCCCTTTCCTAGTCCCACTAGGAGGGGGAAGGAAGGAGTGGGAGAGGGCAAAGGCAAGGGGGGCGCCCCCCCCCTTCCTTGTCCTATTTGGACTCAAGGGGAGGGGGCGCGTGGTCTGCCTTGGCCGGCCCCTGTCTCTCTCCACTAGGGCCCAACAAGGCCCATTAGCCCACGGGGGGTTCCGGTAACCCCCCGGCACTCCGGTAAAATACCGATTTCACCCGGAACTATTCCAATGTCCAAATATAGGCTTCCAATATATAGATCTTTATGTCTCGACCATTTCGAGACTCCTAGTCTTGTCCGTGATCATATCCGGGACTCCAAACTACCTTCGGTTCATCAAAACACATAAACTCATATTACCGATCGTCACCGAACTTAAAGTGTGCGGACCCTATGGGTTCGAGAACTATGTAGACATGACCGAGACTCGTTTCCGGTAAATAACCAACAGCAGAACCTGGATGCTCATATTGGCTCCTACATATTCTATGAATATCTTTATCGGTCAAACCGCATAACAACATACGTTGTTCCCTTTGTCATCGGTATGTTACTTGCCCAAGATTCGATCGTCGGTATCTCAATACCTAGTTCAATCTCGTTACCGGCAAGTCTCTTTACTCGTTCCGTAATACATCATCCTGTAACTAACTCATTAGTTACATTGCTTGCAAGGCATAGAATGATGTGCATTACCGAGATGGCCCAGACATACCTCTCCGACAATCGGAGTGACAAATCCTAATCTGGATCTGTGCCAACTCAACAAGTACCATCGGAGACACCTGTAGAGCACCTTTATAATCACCCAGTTACGTTGTGACGTTTGGTAGCACACAAAGTGTTCCTCCAGTATTCGGGAGTTGCATAATCTCATAGTCATAGGAACATTTATAAGTCATGAAGAAAGCAATAGCAATATACTAAATGATCGAATGCTAAGCTAACGGAATGGGTCAAGTCAATCACATCATTCTCTAATGATGTGATCCCGTTAATCAAATGACAACTCATGTCCATGGCTAGGAAACTTAACCATCTTTGATTCAACGAGCTAGTCAAGTAGAGGCATACTAGTGACACTTAGTTTGTCTATATATTCACACATGTACTAAGTTTCCGGTTAATACAATTCTAGCATGAATAATAAACATTTATCATGATATAAGGAAATATAAATGACAACTTTATTATTGCCTCTATGGCATATTTCCTTCAGTCTCCCACTTGCACTAGAGTCAACAATCTAGATTACAAAGTAATGATTCTAACACCCATGGAGTCTTGGTGCTGATCATGTTTTGCTCGTGAGAGAGGCTTAGTCAATGGGTCTGCAACATTCAGATCCGTATGTATCTTGCAAATCTCTATGTCTCCCTCCTTGACT
Organism: Triticum aestivum; assembly: GCF_018294505.1. Classification (NCBI taxonomy): domain Eukaryota; kingdom Viridiplantae; phylum Streptophyta; class Magnoliopsida; order Poales; family Poaceae; genus Triticum; species Triticum aestivum. The sequence continues at coordinate 125,671,923 of NC_057805.1, read as the reverse complement.
TGGTCGCGGATCGAATTGAAGCGTCTCTTGATGTGCTTGGTTCTCTTGTGAAATCTGGATTCCTTTGCCAAGGCAATTGCACCAGTATTGTCACAAAAGATTTTCATTGGACCCGATGCACTAGGTATAACACCTAGATCGGATATGAACTCCTTCATCCAGACTTCTTCATTTTCTGCTTCTGAAGCAGCTATGTACTCCGCTTCACACATAGATCCCGCCACGACGCTTTGCTTAGAACTGCACTAACTGACAACTCCACCATTCAATATAAACACGTATCCGGTTTGTGACTTAGAGTCATCTGGATCAGTGTCAAAGCTTGTTGGGTAACGTAGTAATTTCAAAAAAAAAAATCCTACGCACACACAAGATCATGGTGATGCATAGCAACGAGAGGGGAGAGTGTTGTCCACGTACCCTCGTTGACCGAAAGCGGAAGCGTTAGCACAACGCGGTTGATGTAGTCGTACGTCTTCACGATCCGACCGATCCAAGTACCAAACGCACGGCACCTCTGAGTTCAGCACACGTTCAGATCGATGACGTCCCACGAACTCCGATCCAGCAGAGCTTTGAGGGAGAGTTCCGTCAGCACGACGGCGTGATGACGGTGATGATGATGCTACCGACGCAGGGCTTCGCCTAAGCTTTGAGGGAGAATTCCCGTAACTCCTCGGTACTCCGAAAATACCCGAATCACTCGGAACGTTTCCGATGTCCGAATATAGTCATCCAATATATCGATCTTTACGTCTCGACCATTTCGAGACTCCTCGTCATGTCCCCGATGTCATCCGGGACTCCGAACTACCTTCGGTACATCAAAACACAAAAACTCATAATACAATCGTCACTGAAATTTTAAGCGTGCGGACCCTACGGGTTCGAGAACTATGTAGACATGACCGAGACACGTCTCCGGCCAATAACCAATAGCGGAACCTGGATGCTCATATTGGCTCCCACATATTCTACGAAGATCTTTATAAGTCAAACCGCATAACAACATACGTTGTTCCCTTTGTCATCGGTATGTTACTTGCCCGAGATTCGATCGTCGGTATCTCAATACCTAGTTCAATCTCGTTACTGGCAAGTCTCTTTACTTGTTTCGTAATACATCATCCTATAACTAACTCATTAGTTACAATGCATGCAAGGCTTATAGTGATGTGCATTACCGACTGGGCTCAGAGGTACCTCTTCGACAATCGGAGTGACAAATCCTAATCTCAAAATACGCCAACCCAACAAGTACCTTCGGAGACACCTGTAGAGCACCTTTATAATCATCCAGTTACGTTGTGACGTTTGGTAGCACACAAAGTGTTCCTCCGGTAAACGGGAGTTGCATAATCTCATAGTCATAGGAACATGTATAACTCATGAAGAAAGCAATGGCAACATAATAAACGATCAAGTGCTAATCTAACGGAATGGGTCAAGTCAATCACATCATTCTCCTAATGATGTGATCCCATTAATCAAATGACAACTCATGTCTATGGTTAGGAAACATAACCATCTTTGATCAACGAGCTAGTCAAGTAGAGGCATATTAGTGACACTCTGTTTGTCTATGTATTCACACATGTATTATGTTTCCGGTTAATACAATTATAGCATGAATAATAAACATTTATCATGAAATAAGGAAATAAATAATAAATTTATTATTGCCTCTAGGGCATATTTCCTTCAGTCTCCCACTTGCACTAGAGTCAATAATCTAGTTCACATCACCATGTGATTTAACACCAATAGTTCACATCACCATGTGATTAACACCCATAGTTCACATCATCATGTAACCAACACCCAAAGGGTTTACTAGAGTCAATAATCTAGTTCACATCGCTATGTGATTAACACCCAAAGAGTACTAAGGTGTGATCATGTTTTGCTTGTGAGAGAAGTTTAGTCAACGAGTCTGCCACATTCAGATCCGTATGTATTTTCCAAATTTCTATGTCAACAATGCTCTGCATGGAGCTACTCTAGCTAATTGCTCCCATTTTCAATATGTATCCAAGTTGAGACTTAGAGTTATCTGGATCAGTGTCAAAACTTGCATTGATGTAACCCTTTACGACGAACCTTTTTTGTCACCTCCATAATCGAGAAACATATCCTTATTCCACTAAGGATAATTTTGACCGCTGTCCAGTGATCTACTCCTAGATCACTATTGTACTCCCTTGCCAAAATTAGTGTAGGGTATACAATAGATCTGGTACACAGCATGGCATACTTTATAGAATCTATGGCTGAGGCATAGGGAATGATCCGCACCAGAATGGCTTTGAGTCTTACTCAATTTCACACCTTATAACACAGGCAAGAACTCTTTCTTTGACTGTTCCATTTTGAACTACTTCAAAATCTTGTCAAGGTATGTACTCATTGAAAAAACTTATCAAGCGTCTTGATCTATCTATATAGATCTTGATGCTCAATATGTAAGTAGCTTCACCGAGGTCTTTCTTTGAAAAACTCCTTTCAAACACTCCTTTATGCTTTGCAGAATAATTGTACATTATTTCCGATCAACAATATGTCATTCACATATACTTATCAGAAATGTTGTAGTGCTCCCACTCACTTTCTTGTAAATACAGGCTTCACCGCAAGTCTGTATAAAACTATATGCTTTGATCAACTTATCAAAGCGTATATTCCAACTCCGAGATGCTTGCACCAGTCCATAGATGGATCGCTGGAGCTTGCATATTTTGTTAGCACCTTTAGGATTGACAAAACCTTCTGGTTGCGACAATTCTCATCGTAGTAAACACCTTGAACTTGTCGAAAACCTTTTGCGACAATTCTAGCTTTGTAGATAGTAACACTACTATCAGCGTCCGTCTTCCTCTTGAAGATCCATTTAATCTTAATGGCCCGCGGATCATTGGGCAAGTCAATAAAAGTCCATACTTTGTTCTCATAAGCTTAATGGCCCGCGGTCTTTCTTTTCCTCTTGAAGTTACCTCATCAAGTTTTACTTTCCTCCCACTCACTTCTTTTGAGAGAAACTCCTTCTCTAGAAAGGATCCATTCTCAGCAAAGAATAGCTTGCCTTCGGATCTGTGATAGAAGGTGTACCCAACATTTTCTTTTGGGTATCCTATGAAGACGCACTTCTCCGATTTGGGTTTGAGCTTATCAGGTTGAAACTTTTTCACATAAGCATTGCAACCTCAAACTTTAAGAAACGACAGCTTAGGTTTCTTGCCAAACCATAGTTCATACGGTGTCGTCTCAACGGATTTAGATGGTGCCCTATTTAACGTGAATGTAGCTGTCTCTAATGCATAACCCCAAAACGATAGTGGTAGATCGGTAAGAGACATCAAAGATCGCACCATATCTAATAAAGTATGGTTATGACGTTCGGACACACCATTACACTGTGGTGTTCCAGGTGGCGTGAGTAGTGAAACTATTTCACATTGTTTTAACTGAAGGCCAAACTCGTAACTCAAATATTTTACTTCTCCGATCATATCGTAGAAATTTTTGTTTTTGTTACGACGATTATCCACTTCACTCTGAAATTCTTTGAACTTTTCAAATGTTTCAGACTTGTGTTTCGTCAAGTAGATATACCCATATCTGCTCAAATCATCTGTGAAGATCAGAAAATAATGATACCCTCCGCGAGCCTCAATATTCATCGGACCACATACATCAGTATGTATGATTTCCAACAAATCTGTTGCTCGCTCCATTGTTCCGAAGAACGGAGTCTTATTCATCTTGCCCATGAGGCATGGTTCGCAAGCATCAAGTGATTCATAATCAAGTGACTCCAAAATCCCATCAGCATGGATTTTCTTCATGCGCTTTACACCAATATGACCTAAACGGCAGTGCCACAAATAAGTTGCACTATCATTATTAACTTTGCATCTTTTCGCTTCAAGATTATGAATATGTGTATAATTACGATCGAGATTTAGTAAACCATTTACATTGGATGTATGACCATAGAAGGTTTTATTCATGTAATCAGAACAACAATTATTCTCTGACTTAAATGAATAACCGTATTGCAATAAACATGATCAAATCATATTCATGCTCAATGGAAACACCAAATAACATTTATTTTAGGTTCAACACTAATTCCGAAAGTATAGGGAGTGTGCGATGATGATCATATCAATCTTGGAACCACTTCCAACACACATCGTCACTTCACCCTTAACTAGTATGTTCATTCCGCAACTCCCGTTTCGAGTTACTACTTTTAGCAAATGAACCAGTATCAAATACCGAGGGGTTGCTATAAACACTACTAAAGCACACATCAATAACATGTATATCAAATATACCTTTGTTCACTTTGCCATCCTTCTTATCCGCCAAATACTTGGGGTAGTTCCGCTTGAAGTGACCACTCCTTTGCAGTAGAAGCACTTAGTCTTAGGCTTAGGTCCAGACTTGGGCTTCTTCACTTGAGCAGCAACTTGCTTGCCGTTCTTCTTGAAGTTCCCCTTCTTCCCTTTGCCCTTTTTCTTGAAACTAGTGGTCTTGTCAACCATCAACACTTGATGTTTTTCTTGATTTCTACCTTCGCCAATTTCAGCATTGCGAAGAGCTCGGGAATTACTTTTGTCATCCCTTGCATATTATAGTTCATCACGAAGTTCTAGTAACTTGGTGATAGTGACTAGAGAACTTTGTCAATTACTATCTTATCAGGAAGATTAACTCCCACTTGATTCAAGCAATTGTAGTACCCAGACAATCTGAGTACATGCTCACTGGTTGAGCTATTCTCCTCCATCTTGTAGGCAAAGTACTGTCAGAGGTCTCATACCTCTCGACACAGGCATGAGTATGAAATACCAATTTCAACTCTTGGAACATCTTACATGCTCCCTGGCATTCAAAACATTTTTGAAGTCCCGGTTCTAAGCCGTAAAGCATGGTGCACTAAACTATCAAGTAGTCATCATACCGAGCTTTGTTAAACGTTCTTAACATTTGCTTTTGCTCCTGAAATCGGTCTGTTAACTAGCGGTGCATTAAGGACATAATCCTTCTGTGCAGCAATGAACATAAACCTCAGATTACGGAGCTAGTCCGCATTATTGCTACTAACATTTTTCAACGTAGTTTTTCTCTAGGAACATATCAAAAAAAGAAACAGGGAGCAACAACGCGAGCTATTGATCTACAACATAGTTATGCAAATATTATCAGGACTAAGTTCATGATAAATTAATGTTCAATTAATCATATTACTTAAGAACTCCCACTTAGATAGACATCCCTCTAATCATCTAAGTGATCACGTGATCCAAATCAACTAAACCATGTCCGATCATCATGTGAGATGGAATAGTTTTCAATGGTGAACATCACTATGTTGATCATATCTACTATATGATTCACGCTCGACCTTTCGGTCTCAGTGTTCCGAGGCCATATCTGCATATGCTAGGCTTGTCAAGTTTAACCCGAGTATTCTGCATGTGCAAAATAGGCTTGCACCCGTTGTAGATGAACGTAGAGCTTATCACACCCGATCATCACGTGGTGTCTCGGCACGACAAACTTTGGCAACGGTGCATACTCAGGGAGAACACTTTTATCTTGAAATTTAGTGAGAGATCATCTTATAATGCTACCGTCAATCAAAGCAAAATAAGATTCATAAAAGATAAACATCACATGCAATCAATATAAGTGATATGATATGGCCATCATCATCTTGTGCTTGTGATCTCCATCTCCGAAGCACCGTCATGATCACCATCGTCACCGGCGCGACACCTTGATCTCCATCGTAGCATCGTTGTCGTCTCGCTAACTATTGCTTCTACGACTATCTCTACCGCTTAGTGATAAAGTAAAGCATTACAGGGTGATTGCATTGGACACAATAAAGCGACAACCATATGGCTCCTACCAGTTGCTGATAACTCGGTTACAAAACATGATCATCTCATACAATAAAATATAGCATCATGCCTTGACCATATCACATCACAACATGCCTTGCAAAAACAAGTTAGACGTCCTACGAGGTTCGGTAGTAACTTGATCCGAAGTTACATGATCATCATCATTAGCTTCCTCACTAATTGGTGTAGGAGTCACAGGAACATATTTCTGTGATGAACTACTTTCCAATAAGGGAGCAGGTACAGTTACCTCATCAAGTTCTACTTTCCTCCCACTCACTTCTTTCGAGAGAAACTCCTTCTCTAGAAAGGATCCACTCTTAGCAACGAATGTCTTGCCTTCGGATCTGTGATAGAAGGTGTACCCAACAGCCTCCTTTGGGTATCCTATGAAGACACATTTCTTCGATTTGGGTTCGAGCTTATCAGGTTGAAGCCCCAAACTTTAAGAAACGGCAACTTTGATTTCTTGCCAAACCACAGTTCATAAGGCGTCGTCTCAACGGATTTAGATGGTGCCCTATTTAACGTGAATGCAGCCATCTCTAAAGCATAACCCCAAAACGATAGCGGTAAATCTGTAAGAGACATCATAGATCATACCATATCTAGTAAAGTACGATTACGACGTTCGCACACACCATTACGCTGTGCTGTTCCGGGTGGTGTGAGTTGCGAAATTATTCCGCATTGTTTCAAATGAAGACCAAACTCGTAACTCAAATATTCTCCTCCACGATCAGATCGTAGAAACTTTATTTTCTTGTTACGATGATTTTCCATTTCACTCTAAAATTCTTTGAACTTTTCAAATGTTTCAGACTTATGTTTCTTTAAGTAGATATACCCATATCTGCTCAAATCATCTGTGAAGGTGAGAAAATAACGATACCTGCCGCGAGCCTCAACATTCATCGGACCACATAGATCAGTATGTATGATTTCCAACAAATCTGTTGCTCGCTCCATAGTTCCGGAGAACGGCGTTTTAGTCATCTTGCCCATGAGGCATGGTTCGCAAGTACCAAGTGATTCATAATCAAGTGATACCAAAAGTCCATCAGAATGGAGTTTCTTCATGCGCTTTACACCAATATGACCTAAACGGCAGTGCCACAAATAAGTTGCACTATCATTATCAACTCTACATCTTTTGGTTTCAATATTATGAATATGTGTATCACTACTATCGAGATTCATCAAAAATAGACCACTCTTCAAGGGTGCATGACCATAACATATATTACTCATATAAATAGAACAACCATTATTCTCAAATTTAAATGACTAACCATCTCGCATCAAACAAGATCCAGATATAATGTTCATGCTTAACGCTGGCACCAAATAACAATTATTCAGGTCTAAAACTAATCCCAAAGGTAGATTTAGAGGTAGCGTGCCGACCGCGATCACATCGACTTTGGAACCAATTCCCACGTGCATCGTCACCTCATCCTTAGCCAATCTTCGGTTAATCCGTAGTCCCTGTTTCGAGTTGCAAATATTAGCAACAGAACCAGTATCAAATACCCAGGTGCTACTGCGAGCATTAGTAAGTACACATCAATAACATGTATATCACATATACCTTTTTTCACCTTGCCATCCTTCTTATCCGCCAAATACTTGGGGCAGTTCCGCTTCTAGTGACCAGTCCCTTTGCAGTAGAAGCACTCAGTCTCAGGCTTACGTCCAGACTTGGGCTTCTTCACTTGAGCAGCAACTTGCTTGCCGTTCTTCTTGAAGTTCCCCTTCTTCCCTTTACCATTTTTCTTGAAACTGGTGGTCTTGTGACCATCAACACTTGATGCTCCTTCTTGATTTCTACCTCCGCAGCCTTTAGCATCGCGAAGAGCTCGGGAATTGTCTTATCCATCCCTTGCATATTATAGTTCATCACGAAGCTTTTGTAGGTTGGTGGCAGTGATTGAAGAATTCTGTCAATGACACTATCATCCGGAAGATTAACTCCCAGTTGAATCAAGTGATTGTAGTACCCAGACATTGTGAGTATATGTTCATTGATAGAACTATTCTCCTCCATCTTGCAGCTATAGAACTTATTGGAGACTTCATATCTCTCAATCCGGGCATTTGCTTGAAAAATTAACTTCAACTCCTGGAACATCTCATATGCTCCATGACGTTCAAAACTTCGTTGAAGTCCCGGTTCTAAGCCGTAAAGCATGGCACATTGAACTATTGAGTAGTCATCAACACGCGACTGCCAGGCATTCACAATGTCTGCAGTTGCCGGCACGAGTGGTACACCTAGCGGTGCTTCCAGGACGTAATTCTTCTGTGCAGCAATGAGGATAATCCTCAAGTTATGGACCTAGTTCGTGTAATTGCTACCATCATCTTTCAACTTTGCTTTCTCAAGGAACGCATTAAAATTCAATGGAACAACAACACGGGCCATCTATCTACAACAACATAGACATGCAAAATACTATCAAGTACTAAGTTCATGATAAATTAAAGTTCAATTAATCATATTACTTAAGAACTCCCACTTAGATAGACATCCCTCTAATCATCTAAGTGATCACGTGATCCATATCAACTAAACCATGTCCGATCATCACGTGAGATGGAGTAGTTTTCAATGGTGAACATCACTATGTTGATCATATCTACTATATGATTCATGCTCGACCTTTCGGTCTCAGTGTTCCGAGGCCATATCTGCATATGCTAGGCTCGTCAAGTTTAACCCGAGTATTATGCGTGTGCAAAACTGGCTTGCACCCATTGTATGTGAACGTAGAGCTTATCACACCCGATCATCACGTGGTGTCTCGGCACGATGAACTTTCGCAACGGTGCATACTCAGGGAGAACACTTATACCTTGAAATTTAGTGAGAGATCATCTTATAATGCTACCGTCGATCTAAGCAAAATTAGATGCATAAAAGATAAAAACCACATGCAATCAATATAAGTGATATGATATGGCCATCATCATCTTGTGCCTTTGATCTTCATCTCCAAAACACCGTCAGATCACCATCGTCACCGGCGCGACACCTTGATCCCCATGGTAGCATCGTTGTCATCTCGCCAACTATTGCTTCTACGACTATCGCTACCACTTAGTGATAAAGTAAAGCAATTACATGGCGATTGCATTTCATACAATAAAGAGACAACCATATGGCTCCTGCCAGTTGCCGATAACTCGGTTACAAAACATGATCATCTCATACAATAAAATTTTGCATCACGTCTGGACCATATCACATCACAACATGCCCTGCAAAAACAAGTTAGACGTCCTCTACTTTCTTGTTGCAAGTATTCTGAGCAAGAACCATTCTTACCTACGCATCAAAACCACAACGATATTTCGTCAAGTATGTGCTGTTTTAACCTTCACAAGGACCGGGCGTAGCTACACTCGATTCAACTAAAGTTGGAGAAACTGACACCCCCATCCACCTTTGTGCAAAGCACGTCGGTAGAACCAGTCTCGCGTAAGCATACGCGTAATGTCGGTCCGGGCCGCTTCATCCAACAATACAGCCGAATCAAAGTATGACATGCTGGTAAGCAGTATGACTTGTATCGCCCACAGCTCACTTGTGTTCTACTTGTGCATATAACATCTACGCATAAACCTGGCTCGGATGCCACTGTTGGGGAACGTAGTAATTTCAAAAAAAATCCTACGCACACGCAAGATCATGGTGATGCATAGCAATGAGAGGGGAGAGTGTCGTCCACGTACCCTCGTAGAGCGTAAGCGGAAGCGTTATGAGAACGCAGTTGATGTAGTAGTACGTCTTCACGATCCGACCGATCCAAGTACCGAACGCACGGCACCTCCGAGTTCAGCACACGTTCAGCTCGATGACGTCCCACGAACTCCGATCCAGCAGATCTTCGCAGGTGAGTTCCGTCAGCACGACGGCGTGATGACGGTGATGATGTTGCTACCGACGCAGGGCTTCGCCTAAGCACGACTATGATATTATCGAGGCGGATTATGGTGGAGGGGGGCACCGCACACGGCTTGGAACAATCAACTTGTTTGTCTTTGGGTGCCCCCCCGCCCCCATATATAAAGGAGCAAGGGGGGAGGCCGGCCGGCCCTAGGAGGGCGCGCCAAGAGGAGTCCTCCTCCTAGTGGGAGTAGGACTCCCCTTTCCTAGTCCCACTAGGAGGGGGAAGGAAGGAGTGGGAGAGGGGAAAGGCAAGGGGGGCGCCGCCCCCCCTTCCTTGTCCTATTCGGACTCAAGGGGAGAGGGCGCGTGGCCTGCCTTGCCGGCCCCTCTCTCTCTCCACTAGGGCCCAACAAGGCCCATTAGCCCCCGGGGGGTTCCGATAACCCCCCCCCCCCCCCCCCCCCCCCCCGCGGCGCTCCGGTAAAATCCCGATTTCACCCGGAACTATTCCGATGTCCAAATATAGGCTTCCAATATATCAATCTTTATGTCTCGACCATTTCGTGACTCCTCGTCATGTCCGTGATCATATCCGGGACTCCGAACTAACTTCAGTTCATCAAAACACATAAACTCATATTACCGATCGTCACCAAACTTTAAGCGTGCGGACCCTACGGGTTCGAGAACTATGTAGACATGACCGAGACTCGTTTCCGGTCAATAACCAATAGCAGAACCTGGATGCTCATATTGGCTCCTACATATTCTACGAAGATCTTTATCGGTCAAACCGCATAACAACATACGTTGTTCCCTTTGTCATCGGTATGTTACTTGCCCGAGATTTGATCGTCGGTATCTCAATACCTAGTTCAATCTCGTTACCGGCAAGTCTCTTTACTCGTTCCGTAATACATTATCCCGCAACTAACTCATTAGTTGCATTGCTTGCAAGGCTTATAATGATGTGCATTACCGAGAGGGCCCAGAGATACCTCTGCGACAATCGGAGTGACAAATCCTAATCTCGATCTATGCCAACTCAACAATAACATCGGAGACACCTGTAGAGCACCTTTATAATCACCCAGTTACGTTGTGATGTTTGGTAGCACACAAAGTGTTCCTCCGGTATTCGGGAGTTGCATCATCTCATAGTCATAGGAACATGTATAAGTCATGAAGAAAGCAATATCAATATACTAAACGATCGAATGCTAAGCTAACGGAATGGGTCAAGTCAATCACATCATTCTCTAATGATGTGATCCTGTTAATGAAATGACAACTCATGTCCATGGCAAGGAAACTTAACCATCTTTGATTCAACGAGCTAGTCAAGTAGAGGCATACTAGTGACACTTAGTTTGTCTATATATTCACACATGTACTAAGTTTCCGGTTAATACAATTCTAGCATGAATAGTAAACATTTATCATGATATAAGGAAATATAAATAACAACTTTATTATTGCCTCTGGGGCATATTTCCTTCAACCGGTTCAGATGTCGGCCGCTGAAGCAGCGGGGGGAGACCCAGCTGCAGCACATGCTCAGCAGACCAACCTGGTGGAACAAACTGCTAAGAAGTCTGATGCTTCAGAACCGCCTGCTAGGCAGTCTTTAGGTCTAGAACCGACTGCTCATTAGTCCGTCGGTCCGCAAGTGCATGATCGGCATACCAATGCGTCAGCACTTCCTGCTCAGCAAACTAACACGTTGGCACGGCCTCCTCAGCACACTGACAAGTTGGCACCACCTGCGCAGAAACCCGACATAGCTTCAACTCATGGTCAGCAGTCCGATGCCTCTGCTCCGACAGCCCAGCAGTCCATCACTGCAGCACCGCCAGCTCAGCGGTCCGACATAGATAACAGTCTGCTAAGAAGTCCGTCCAAGCTTCACTGTCTGCTCGGTAGTCTACCATGCAGGCAACTAGATGTTCTGTTAGAAATGCTTCAAGTACCAAGAAGGAAGTGGCCAAAAAGGCTACACCCACGACCACGAGGAAGCGCAGCGGGAAAGTGAAGAGGAAAGAGAATGATTGCCTCTTACTTAAATCACTCATCGCCCAGAACCAAATTAACAACAGCTTGTTCGAATCGGGGAGTAATATTATTTCTGACGCCATGGATGATGAGCAAGTAGAATTGTTACTTGCTAAAAGAAAAGCAGATGTACCTGAAGCACGCAATTACGTCCATGGCCAATCATTTCTTGTTGGCGAATACTTTGATGAGTGCAGATCCAGTTGTCGCGAGTTACATGAATATTGCATGGATCAAATGTCAGAAGGTCATCACCATTTGCTAGTCCACTACAACAGAGATCATTTCCGACACGATGCTGGTTCCATCATTGTGAGTTTCGAGGACTTACATCTCTTCTTCAACTTCAACGTGCTCGATGCCACTCTTGTTATATGCGTGATTTTGGAAGACTTAACAACCTCTGATCAACTTCTCCATACAAGGCTGTAAATGATAAATAGCTAACTGCATTTTATTCCTCTCAGGGGATTGAACGCACGGAGAAGAGAAAGTGAGAGTGTGTATTTCATAGATCCTGCATTATCAAATGGCACAACATTACATGAAAAGGACCGACGGGACTGGGCCGTTAACACGGTCGTCCGTATCTTTGAAAACACGTCCCATGCAGAATCATTTCTCTGGCCATATCATGAAGGGTAAGTCAAGTAAACAACCACGCGTACATTGATTGTTTTTCAGATTTCGACATCATTCGTAAGTTCATGGCTTTCCTAATATGTAGCAATCACTAGATATTGGTATTCATTGTTCAAGAACACAATTTACTACATTGATTCTCTCAGAGAGTCAACAAACACTCAGGATCTGACGCATCTTCAGCAATTCTTGGATAGGTATTGAATTCTATGATGTTGAAATTAATTTGCATTCATATCTGGTTCAATAATTGATGTTGTCAAAATTCATCATCATTTGCAATGTGCTCGCATTGTGGGAAACTAAAACAGGGAACCTGTTCAAGAGGAAACTACCTCTGCAGCACGAGACCGTTTCTCCGGTAACACACCGAAATCCATTATTTTTGAAAAATTTATCCAATAGTCTGCAAATACCTTTCCTTACGCTAGTCAAATGTTCAAGCTTCTAAATAAACCTCTTTCTATTTTGTCCAAAGGAAAAATAATACATCTAACACCGGTTAGGTTGTTCCTAACAGGACAAATACATGACTAATTTTGTACAAAAAATTTCAGTGTCCTCAGCAAGAAGCAGGGACCAACCTTTGTGGATACTATGTTTGCAGACACATGATCTCCATCTGCAAATCTGCTGATAGTTGTGAAGATCCTCGCGAATTAGTACCAGTAAGTCTATCTTAATTAATATCTTCTACTCCACTCATATGGCACATTCTGAACTTAAAAATACTGCAGCTTATCTTAAAACCGAGGACCCCTGAACCACTCCTGGCTGGTGAATTGCTGTTGGTTTGGAGATTTATCAGCGAATTCTTCCTGGATCACTACATTAATCCCACTGGTGATAATGAAGATTTCAGCATGCCTTCTGCTGAAACATTGAGTAAGAGTTAGCAGCTAAACATATAACGCATGGATCCATTGCATTCCATCTGATGAGGTCTTCGTATTTGGTACACTATGATTAATTACCTAATGCATATATGTGTGGACAAATCATTGGAATTTAGCTACCATATGTTCAATTGCAATTTGTTGCAAAATCTGATGAATGTTCTTCCTGTGGACACTATTTGTTCAATTGAATATTGTGGCGAATTTGCTTTTTGCGTGCCAATTAAAAATGGGATATTTTTGTTTATTTGTTCAATTGAATATTGGTGAATTTGCTTTTTGTGTGCCGATTCAAAATGGCATATTTTTGTTTGGCAATTGCTCCGCGTTCAACTAAATGAGTGTGTGCAATCCACATCGGAAGCATACGTCAATCATATTGGAACCGTTGGTGATACACAGCAGATTGCAAACGATTCGCAGCGCTACTACGTGTGCGTAGGTTCTCCAGAACCGTTTGTGATATCGCGTTATCGCACACGAGAACTGGGAGTAAACCGTGCCCAATGCAAAATACAATCCCAGTCGTATTTTTTCAGGAAACGTGTGGGATCCCAAACGAAAAGCACACGTCACTCTTGCGGCAACCATCGGTGATACCTAACAAATCACAAACGGTCTACAGCACTTGTATGTGTGCGAAGGGGCTCCTGAACCGTTTGTGATAGAACATTATCGCAGAGGGTAATTGTTGGAAAACGTGTGCAATGGACTCTAGCATGGCAGACGGGTTACGCGGAAAACTCGTGTGCGATAGGGCACAAATCACACACAGTTCATATGTTGGCCCGTGTGCCTTACATATTGTTTCCCAGACGGTTCGTTATGACAGACCATATGGTTTCAATGCGTCATTAGAAACACTTAATCACCGATACCACACGTGCGAAAGAATTTAGTGTGTGCTGCATCGCACACGATTACATTTTGGAAGTCCTCTCGATCACTGTTCCATATCCCCGATGGTTTTTGGGTCGTGTGGGAAGGACCCCCCTATCGCACACACTCAGTTGGTGACGGTTCCGAAGGCCGTCGCGGAAAGGGGTTAAAAACCATTTGTTTAGGACTGACGCGCACCAGTGTGTTGTATGAGATGATCATGTTTTTAACAGTTATCGGCAACTGGCAGGAGCCATATGGTTGTCGCTTTATTGTATGAAATGCAATCGCCATGTAATTGCTTTACTTTATCACTAAGCGGTAGCGATAGTCGTAGTAGCAATAGTTGGCGAGACGACAACGATGCTTCGATGGAGATCAAGGTGTCATGCCGGTGACGATGGTGATCATGACGGTGCTTTGGAGATGGAGATCAAAGGCACAAGATGATGATGCCATATCATATCACTTATGTGATTGCATGTGATGTTTATCCTTTTATGCATCTTATTTTGCTTAGTACGGCGGTAGCAGTATAAGATGATCTCTCACTAAATTTCAAGGTACAAGTGTTCTCCCTGAGTATTCACCGTTGCTACAGTTCGTCGTGCCGAGACACCACATGATGATCGGGTGTGATAAGCTCTACGTTCACATACAGTAGATATGATCAACATAGTGATGTTCACCATTGAGAACTACTCCATCTCACGTGATGATCGGACATGGTTTAGTTGATATGGACTAGTGATCATTTAGATGACTAGAGGGATGTCTATCTAAGTGGGAGTTCTTAAGTAATATGATTAATTGAACTTAAATTTATCATGAACTTAGTCCTGATAGTATTTGCATATCTATGTTGTAGATCAATTGCTCGCGCATATCTTCCTCATTTTATTTATGATATGTTCCTAGAGAAAACTAAGTTGAAAGTTAATAGTAACAATGATGCGGACTAGGTCCTTGATTTGAGGATTATCCTCATTGCTGCGCAGAAGAATTATGTCCTTTATGCACCGCTAGGTGACAGAACTATTGCAGGAGCAAATGCAGACATTATGAACATTTGACAAGCTCGGTATGATGACTACTTGATAGTTTAGTGCACCATGCTTTACGGCTTAGAACCGGGACTTCAAAAATGTTTTGAAACGGCATGGAGCATATGAAATGTTCCGAGAGTTGAAACTGGTATTTTAGACTCATGCCCGAGTCGAGAGGTATGAGACCTCTGACAAGTATTTTTGCCTACAAGATGGAGGAGAATGGCTCAACCAGTGAGCATGTGCTCAGAATGTCTGAGTACTACAATCGCTTGAATCATGTGGGAGTTAACCTTCCAGATAAGATAGTGATTGACAGAGTTCTCTAGTCACTGTCACCAAGTTACTGGAACTTCGTGATGAACTACAATATGCAAGGGATGACGAAAACGATTCCCTGAGCTCTTCGCGATAATGAAATCGGCAAAGGTAGAAATCAAGAAAAGCATCAAGTGTTGATGGTTGACAAGACCACTAGTTTCAAGTAAAGGGCAAGGGAAAGAAAGGGAACTTCAAGAAGAATGATAAGCAAGTTGCCACTCCCATGAAAATCCCAAAGCTAGACCCAAGCCTGAAACTGAGTGCTTCTACTGCAAAGGAAATGGTCACAGGAAGCGGAATTGCCCCAAATACTTGGCGGATAAGAAGGATGGCAAAGTGAACAAAATTATATTTGATATACATGTTATTGATGTGTACTTTACTAGTGTTCATAGTAGCCCTTGGGTATTTGATACTGGTTCAGTTGCTATGATTAGTAACTAGAGATGGGAGTTACAAAATGAACAGAGACTAGTTGAGGGCAAGGTGACGATGTGTGTTGGAAGTGATTCCAAGGTTGATAAGATGACCACCACACACTCCCCTTACCTTCGGGATTAGTGTTGAACCTAATATAAATGTTATTTGGTGTTTGCATTGAGCATAATATGATTGGATCATGTTTGTTGCAATATGGTTATTCATTTAAGTCAAAGAATAATTGTTATTCTGTTTACATGAATAAAACCTTCCGTGGTCATACACCCAAGGTGAATGGTTTATTGAATCTCAATCGTTGTGATACACATATTCATAATATTGATGCCAAAAAATGCCAAGTTGATAATGATAGTGCAACATACTAGTGGCACTGCCGTTTAGGTCATATTGGTGTAAAGCGCATGAATAAACTCCATGCGGATGGATTTTTGGAATCACTTGATTATGAATCATTTGTTGCTTGCGAACCATGCCTCATGGGCAAGATGACTAAGACTCCATTCTCCGGAACAATGGAGCGAGGCAATGACTTATTGGAAATAATACATACCGATGTATGCGGTCCGATAAGTGTTGAGGCTCGTGGCGGGTATCATTATTTTCTGACCTTCACAGATGATTTGAGAAGATATGGGTATATCTACTTAATGAAACATAAGTCTGAAACATTTGAAAAGTTCAAAGAACTTCAGAGTGAAGTGGAAAATCATCGTAACAATAAAATAAAGTTTCAGCGATCTGATCGCGGAGGCGAATATTTGAGTTATGAGTTTGGTCTTCATTTGAAGCAATGTGGAATAGTTTCACAACTCACGCCACCTGGAACACCACAACATAATGGTGTGTCTGAACGTTGTAACCGTACTTTATTAGATATGGTGCGATCTATGATTTCTCTTACCGATTTACCACTATCGTTTTGAGGTTATGCATTAGAGACAGCTGCATTCACGTTAAATAGGGCACCATTTAAATCCGTTGAAACGACACCATACGAACTGTGGTTTAGCAAGAAACCTAAGCTGTCGTTTCTTAAAGTTTGGGGCTGTGATGCTTATGTGAAAAAGCTTCAACCTGATAAGCTCGAACCTAAATTGGAGAAATGTGTCTTCATAGGAAACTGTTGGGTACACCTTCTATGACAGATCCGAAGGCAAGATATTCGTTGCTAAGACTGGATCCTTTCTAGAGAAGGATTTTCTCTCGAAAGAAGTGAGTGGGAGGAAAGAAGAACTTGATGAGGTAATTGTACCTTCTCTCGAATTGGAAAGTAGTTCATCACAGAAATCAGTTCTAGTGTTTCCTACACCAATTAGTAAGGAAGCTAATGATGATGATCATGAAACTTCTGATCAAGTTACTACCGAACCTCATAGGTCAACCAGAGTAAGATCCGTACCAGAGTGGTACGGTAATCCAGTTCTGGAGGTCATGTTACTTGACCATGACGAACCTACGAACTATGAGGAAGCGATGATGAGCCCAGATTCCACAAAATGGCTTGAGGCCATGAAATCTGAGATGGGATCCATGTATGAGAACAAAGTGTGGACTTTGGTTGACTTGCCCGATGATCGGCAAGCCATAGAGAATAAATGGATCTTCAATAAGAAGACTGACGCTGACGGTAATGTTACTGTCTACAAAGCTCGACTTGTTGCGAAAGGTTTTCGACAAGTTCAAGGAGTTGACTACGCTGAGACTTTGTCACCCGTAGTGATGCTTAAGTCCGTCCGAATCATGTTAGCCATTGCCGCATTTTATGATTATGAAATTTGGCAAATAGATGTCAAAACTGCATTCCTTAATGGATATCTTAAAGAGGAGTTGTATATGATGCAACCAGAAGGTTTTGTCGATCCAAAAGGTGCTAACAAAGTGTGCAAGCTCCAGCGATCCATTTATGGACTGGTGCAAGCATCTCGGAGTTGGAATATACGCTTTGATAGTGTGATCAAAGCATATGGTTTTATACAGACTTTTGGAGAAGCCTGTATTTACAAGAAAGTGACTGGAAGCTCTATAGCATTTTTGATATTATATGTGGATGACATATTGTTGATCGGAAATGATACTGAATTTCTGGATAGCATAAAAGGATACTTGAATAAGAATTTTTCAATGAAAGACCTCGGTGAACCTGCTTACATATTGGGCATCAAGATCTATAAAGATAGATCAAGACACTTGATAAGACTTTCGATGAGTACATACCTTGATAAGATTTTGAAGGAGTTCAAAATGGATCAGTCAAAGAAGGAGTTCTTGCCTGAGTTGTAAGGTGTGAAGTTGAGTAAAGACTCAAAACCCGACCACGGTAGAAAATAGAAAGAGAATGAAAAGTCATTCCCTATGCCTCAGTCATAGGTTGTATAAAGTATGGTATGATGTGTACCAGACCTATTGTGTACCTCGCCATGAGTTTGGCAAGAGGGTACAATAGTGATCCTTGAGTGGATCACTCGACATCGGTCAAAAATATCCTTAGTAGAATAAGGACATGTTTCTCGGTTATGGAGGTGACAAAATGTTCGTCGTAAAGGATTACATCGATGCAAGCTTTAACGCTGATGCGGATGACTCTAAGTCTCAATCTGGATCCATATTGAAAGTGGGAGCAATTATCTAGAGTAGCTCCGTGCAGAGCATTGTAGACATAGAAAATTTGCAAAATACATACGACTCTGAATGTGGCAGACCCGCTGACTAAACTTCTCTCACAAGCAAAACATGATCACTCGTTGGGTGTTAATCACATAGTGATGTGAACTATATTAATGTCTCTAGTAAACCCTTTGGGTATTAGTCACATGGAGATGTGAACTAATCACATAAAGATGTGAACTATTGGTGTTAAATCACATGACGATGTGAACTAGTTTATTGACTCTAGTGCAAGTGGGAGACTGAAGGAATATGCCATAGAGGCAATAATAAAGTTGTTATTTACATTTCCTAATACCATGATAAATGTTTATTATTCATGCTAGAATTGTATTAACCGGAAACTTGATACATGTGTGAATACATAGACAAAACAAAGTGTCCCTAGTATGCCTCTACTAGACTAGCTCGTTAATCAAAGATGGTTAAGTTTCCTGACCATGGACATGTGTTGTCATTTGATGAACGGGATCACATCATTAGAGAATGATGTGATGGACAAGACCCATCCGTTAGCTTAGCATGTTGATCGTTCAGTTTTATTGCTATTGCTTTCTTCACGACTTATACATGTTCCTATGACGATGAGATTATGCAACTCCCGAATACCGGAGGAACACCTTGTGTGCTATCAAACATCACAACGTAACTGGGTGATTATAAAGATGCTCTACAGGTGTCTCTGATGGTTTTTGCTGAGTTGGCATAGATCGAGATTGGGATTTGTCACTCGGATTGTCGGGGAGGTATCTCTGGGCCCTCTCGGTAATGCACATCCCTATAAGCCTTGCAAGCAATGTGACTAATGAGTTAGTTGCGGGAAGATGCATTATGGAACTAGTAAAGAGCTTACCAGTAACGAGATTGAACTAGGTATGATGATACCGACGATCAAATCTCGGGCAAGTAACATACCGATGACAAAGGGAACAACGTATGTTGTTATGCGGTTTGACCGATAAAGATCTTCGTAGAATATGTAGGAGCCAATATGAGCATACAGGTTCCGCTATTGGTTATTGACCGGAGATGTGTCTCGATCATGTCTACATAGTTCTCGAACCCGTAGGTTCCGCATGCTTAACGTTCGATGACGATTTGTATTATGAGTTATGTGATTTGATGGCCGAAGTTTGTTCGGAGTCCCGGATGATATCATGGACATGACGAGGTGCCTCGAAATGGTCGAGATGTAAATATCGATATATTGGAAGGCTATATTCGGACATCAGAAAGGTACTGCATGGTTCAGGTATTTTTCTGGGTACCGGTGAGTTACGGGAATTCGCCGGGGAAAGTAAAGGGCCTTCATGGGCCTTAGTTGAAAGAGAGAAGGGCCACAAGGGGAGGCCGCATGCCCTCCCCCCCATGGGCTAGTTCGAATTGGACTAGGGAGGGGGCGGCGCCCCCCCCTCTTTCCTTCTCCCTCTCCTACTCCTTCCCTCTCTCCCCTCTTGGAAAAGGAAGGGGACTCCAACTAGGATTGGGAATCCTAGTTGGACTCCCCCTATAGGCGCGCCCCTCCAAGGCCGGCCTCCTCTTCCCCCCTCCTTTGTATACGTGGGCTGGGGGCACCCCAAAGGCACTCTAAGATTTGTCTTAGCCGTGTGCGGTGCCCCCCTCCACAGTTACACACCTCGGTCATATCATCGTAGTGCTTAGGCGAAGCCCTACGTCAGTAACTTCATCATCACGGTCACCACGCCGTCTTGCTGACGAAACTCTCCCTCGGCCTCAACTGGATCAAGAGTTCAAGGGACGTCACCGAGCTGAACATGTGCAGATCTCGGACGTGCCGTGCGTTTGGTACTTGGATCGGTTGGATCACGAAGACGTTTGACTACATAAACCGCGTTACTAAACGCTTCCGCTTTCGGTCTACGAGGGTACGTGGACACACTCTCCCCGCTCATTGCTATGCTTCTCCTAGATAG
This sequence comes from Triticum aestivum, assembly GCF_018294505.1. Classification (NCBI taxonomy): domain Eukaryota; kingdom Viridiplantae; phylum Streptophyta; class Magnoliopsida; order Poales; family Poaceae; genus Triticum; species Triticum aestivum. Next base: position 125,651,241 of record NC_057805.1, on the reverse strand, counting down.
ATCTTGCGTGATCGTAGGATTTTTTTTGAAATACTACGTTCCCCAACAGTTTTACCCAGGTTAGGGCCGCCACGAGGCATAAAACCTGTCTGATCTCGGGTTCCGGTAAAACCCTTAAGGTTCAAACTCTGGGGTGCGCGCGAAGATCTCTCCCTTACAGATCACGCCCTCACTCGCTTCGTGATCTCTAGGCTAGCTCGACAAACTCGCAACACAAGGGACACAAGATTTATATTGGTTCGGGCCACCGTTGTGGTGTAATGCCCTACTCCAGTGTGGTGGTGGTGGATTGCCTCTTGGGCCAGGGATGAACAGTACAAGGGGAAGAACAGCCTCCTGAGGCGAGATGTTATTGTGCTTGGCGAACTTGTGTGGGTGAGGATTCGATCAACGCCTACTGTGGTGGCTAGTCCTATATATAGAGGCCCTGGTACTCTTCCCAAATACTGAGCGGGAAGGGATCCCACAACGGCCAATTTGAAAGGGGACAGCTAGTACAGCTTATCCTGACAAAAGTAGTCTTCGCCTGCTAATCGCTCTGGTGGTGACGCCGTCTTGGGCTCCACGACGACCTCCGTCCTGGCGTCCTGCTGGTGTTGGTCTCGTTGCACCGATAGGGAAACCTTTGCTTGACGCCTCGGTACTCCTCGCCTGCGCTTGCCTCCTTAGCACCAAAGAGGAAACAAGGACATTGTGCGCGCTGGCGCCTGCCTGGTCTTGATCGCCATGGCTCACGTCACTGGAACCTCACGAGGTTTGCCCTGCCTTGAGCTCTCCGCCCCTCGCGAGCCAGCCTGGTGAGGCCGCTCCCGAGGAGGTCTTGTGTCGTCCGCCTCGCGAGGCTTGGCCCCTCGCAAGGGTCTTGAAAGCTTGCCGGTGAAGATAGGCCGTACGGGCCCGCCTGCAGAGCCACGCCGTGGGCCGCAGGCAGGCAAGTCTGGGGACCCCCGTTCCCAGAACGCCGATAGTAGCCGCCGGGCCCAAGGCGCGCTCGGACTTGGCTTCGAGGCGAAGCCAAAGGACAAGTGCGGAGCGCCACGGTCCCCAATAGCCTGCGGCCTTGGTCGACGCGTGGCGGTTGATTGGACGTGGGCGTCTCCGCTTCCCCACGCTGCCTCGGCAACTGCCCGACTTGACAAGTCCCTGCGACATGCAAGGGAAAACCATCATTACCTGTGATCGTGGGGGGCTCTGGTTGGCCTTCTCCTACTGTAAATGGGGAGGGGGGCAGAGCCCCCGTCGCCCATCTCTTTCCATCCCGCTCGCTTCTTCCCCCTTGCTCCATTGCAGGCACCAATGGCGCCCATCCGAAGGTTTTCTGCTTCGGAGAAAGGAAAGACTCCCCTCGACGGGCCAGGGCCGCTCCCGCCGAAGAAGAGGCCGGTTCACCGCCGCGACGCGGCGGCGATGCAGGTGGTGACGAGGCCTTGGTGCGAGCGGCCTCCTCCTGGGTATCTGTTACCCTTGTACGCCCAAGCCGAGGGCTCAGGAGGAAGAGGCGACGAGCGTCGGCGCACGCGCTGTGGCCATGGTGGCCGCACCGCAGTGCCGCACGTCGCCGCCCCCGGAGTCCATGCCACGGACTCTTTGCGCGAGCTTGTGCTGTGGGCGGCGATGCCCCAGTGCACTTGGATCCGCTTCCCCTCTTCCTTCTCTTCCGAGATGCCGCCGAGGGGACCCCTCGAGCTTTGGCTGCAGCACGCCGACTACGACACGCCGGCGACTGGAGCGGAGGTTGAGGCCGTCTCCTTGGGGAAGATCTTCATGACCAGAGGCTGGGGCGAGGTTGCTCGGGTGTGCGGTGCGGAGGGCGCCCTCGCGATCCATTTTGAGTTGGATGGCACCTCCACGCTCTTCTTCAAGGTCTTCGACGTAGAAGGCCGCCGCCTGGGGTGTTGCTCCGGGAGGGGCCGTCAGGCGGGCGCCATAGCGGGGACAGGGCTCGCTGTCCATGTCGCCAGCGGTTCCTCTGGAAGCAGCGGTGATTCTTGGGAGTCCAGCGATTCTCCAAGCTCTACGAGACCCCGGAGACGAGCGACGACAGCTACGTGCCTCCAAGCTCTCGCCGAGCCCGGGGTAGGGCTGCAGTGTCCGGCCGCCGCCGCCACTGATCTGGATGAGGTTGGCGCCGGCCTCCGGTGGCCCACTGTTGATGATGGCATCAGCTACAGGGGCGCGTGTAGATAGGACTCCTTGAAGCTTTTCCCTTTTGGTTCCTGCAGAGAATCGAGAAGTACCCCGCGGGGGCATGTAAAGGGTCTGTAATGCCTTTTATCAATATTATCCTTATTATGAACTTGCACGGGCATGAGTCTTGCTTCAGCTCGGTCTTCCCTTTCTATCATCACGGCGACTTGGTGCTCTACGCTGACAGGTCCCGGTCCCTAGGCAGGCTGCAACCGTCGCTGGTATGCCAGGTGGCGTGCCGTGGTCAAGGCCAGGAGGTGAGCGGCCTGGGGTCCAGTAAGAGTTCCTGAGGTGCGATGCTCAGGAGGTCCCCTTTAGCGCTCAAGCAACCGTCAGGAGGTAAGAAAAGGGGGAGCATTGCCGCGGTAGGGCTTCGGCTAGTGCAGTTCCTATGCCTTAGCAGTTTTAGCCAACCCGGGCGCGAGACTTATCATGACGGTCTGGAGTCGATTCCCCGTGATGCGCCAGATCCGTACATGGGTGTCCGTTGCGTAGCTAGGCGAGGCCCATACGAGCCTTCCCCTCTTCTCCACGTTCTCGTTTGTGCTCTACGTCCTCAGGTCCCGGCCCTCTAGCGAGCTCAGCCGCCGCTGGTATGCCAGGTCGCGTGCCGTGGTCAAGGCCAGGGGGTGAGGGCTGGAGAGCCAGTAAGAGCTCTTGAGTCGCGATGCTCAGGAGCCCCCCTTTTTAACGCGCAAGCGGATTGCCTGGGAGAAGAGGGAGCTCGCGGTGCCGCCTGCCGTCAACCTCAGGGGATTCCTGCAAGCCAGCACATGGAGAAACACAACTTGCCATTATGGTTGCCGGTCTGCCACCGGTTGCTCCGTGAGGAGATGAAGGCACTGAGGGCCTGGTGAGGTGACGTGCGCGGGGCATGCCGCGAGCTAGAGCTCAACCGCTCAGGTTTGTCGATGTTGCAGGGACGGACCCGAGCACAAGCGTCGTGCCAGCGTGAGCAGCTCCCGTGGTAGGTGACAATCAACCGGGTGATAGTCATAGATAGATTAAGCATGGAAAGCAAACTGGCTCAAGTAAATGTAGGGAAGATACATGCCACTGGGTCAGGCCCGAGCGACTTGGGGATGATGCCGCCCGAGGGGCGCCCCCAGCAAGGTAAGCTAAAGATATAGGAATGGGATACATGCCGCGGGGATGGACCCACGCGGTCTGGGAATAATGTAGCCCTGGGGCGCTCCTAGCTAAATAAACTTGGAAAACGTCACCTGGTTCCGTTGATGGAGGGATGTTGGGGCAGCTGAAGGTACGCGGCGAAGGGGTTGTTCCTCACGAGCCACCGGGGCCCTGATCCTCGGGAGGCTCTGGGGGTCCTGGCGGTTCCTTGAGGACCGTCTCCATATCCGTCAGGACGGCGTGGTGCCTGGCCTCCGGAGATGCCAGGACACGCTGCAGGTTGTGCTGATAGGCGGATGCCATGCTCGGCAGGCCAAATGCCATGCGAACGTAGCTGTGCGGTGGGCCCTCGCAACGTCCCACGCATGAAGGCCAGAAAAGCTCCTGAGATGCGGCTTGGTTGAGCCCTAGAATGTCAACACAGACGCGCAACCCACCATCCTCGTCTGGATGGGGGGCTGCGGCAGGTGGGTGGCGGTCGCCGCGCATGGCTCTTGCTTCTTGAAGTTCCTGAGTGGCCTTGGTAATGAACTCCTGAGCGGTCGCGAGTGCCCTGGAAGTTGGCGATGAAGCAGTCGCACATCTCGTCCCTGGAGGAGATCGAGCCCGGAGGCAGGTTCAGGAGCCACGAACGAGCGCCGTCTTTGAGCGCCATGGGGAACCAATTCGCCATGACTTTCTCGTCGCCGTTGGCCACCTTGATGCTCAGCTCGTAGAGCTACAGGAACTCTGCGGGGTCGGGGGTGCCGTCGTAGCGTGGAGGCAGGTCTGGCTTGAACTTGCCCAGCCAGGCGACTCTACGCAGCTCAAGGGTGAAGGCGCGACAACCGGCCGTGTTTACCGAGGCCCGTCTTGGAGGTGGACCATGGTCTTGGAGCCCGTGCACCACCATGGCAAGCGGCGCGGGGCCCTGCCACAGCAAGCGATCCTGACGTGGCGGTGCGGGGAGCGGTGGAGCGTTCTCTTGCGGGCGAGGGACTTCTTGGCAGCTTCCTTCTTCGCGCACGGGCGCCGGACGCAGTGGGTCGCACCACGGAGCCGCGTGCCTTGGCGCCAGGGCGCCGTCTTGGGGCAGAGGTGGTGGAGGTGCTCCATGAGCTACATCTCTGGTAGCTGGTGGTGGACGAGGCAGCGAGAGGGACGGTGCGGGGGAGCCCCCTGCGGCGCTGACAAGCATGGCATCGATGGAGAGGTAGCGCAGGAGCTCACGTGCCATGCACAGCGCGGCCTGCGCGTCCACGGCAGCGCGGCGAGCGTGGGATGACGAACCGGCCGGGGTCAGCGATGGAGTGGCGGTGCGGCCGTCCCGCCGCACCGAGGGGTGCAGCGAGGATGATTGCTGCTCATTCCCCGCAGGGCCAGTGGCGGCGTTGGCGGAAGGCGACAGAGAACGACGAGGTGGCCCACCGACGGGAGCCATCTGGGTGACGCGGTGGCGAGGGCAGCTCTACGCTCAACGCGGGCTCGGCGGGCGTCCGCCATCGATGCGACAAAGCGATGGGACGCGGATCAACGGAAGGAGAACTCCGGCGCACCCCTACCTGGCGCGCCAAATGTCGGATCTCGGGTTCAGCAAAACCCTTAAGGTTCGAACTCTGGGGTGTGCGCGAAGATCTCTCCCTTACAGATCACGCCCTCACTCGCTTCGTGATCTCTAGGCTAGCTCGATGAACTCGCAACACAAGGGACACAAGATTTATACTGGTTCGGGCCACCGTTGTGGTGTAATACCCTACTCCAGTGTGGTGGTGGTGGATTGCCTCTTGGGCTAGGGATGAACAGTACAAGGGGAAGACTAGCCTCCTGAGGCGAGGTGTTCTTGTGCTTGGTGAACTTGTGTGGGTGAGGATTCGATCCCTGCCTACTGTGGTGGCTAGTCCTATTTATAGAGGCCCTGGTCCTCTTCCCAAATATTGAGCGGGAAGGGATCCCACAACGGCCAATTTGAAAGGGGGCAGCTAGTACAGCTTATCCTGACAAAAGTAGTCTTCGCTTGCTAAAGGCTCTGGTGGTGACGCCGCCTTGGGCTCCACGATGACCTCCGTCCTGCTGTCCTGCTGGTCTTGGTCTCGTTGCACCGATAGGGAAACATTTGCTTGACGCCTCGGTACTCCTCGGCCGCGCTTGCCTCCTTAGCACCAAAGAGGAAACAAGGACACTGTGCGCGCTGGCGCCCGCCTGGTTTCGATCGTCATGGCTCACGTCACTGGAACCTCACGAGGTTTGCCCTGCCATGATCTCTCCGCCCCTCGGGAGCCAGCCTGGTTAGGCCGCTCCCGAGGAGGTCTTGTGTCGTCCGCCTCGCGAGGCTTGGCCCCTCGCGAGGGTCTTGAAAGCTTGCCGGTGAAGATAGGCCGTACGGGCCCGCTCGCAGAGCCACACCTTGGGCCGCAGGCAGGAAAGTCTGGGGACTCCCGTTCCCAGAACGCCGACAAAACCCTACTCCTGCTTTGGTGGATTGATGGTGGATAATGGTGGAGAACGCGGCGCTCTTGCCCGGCAGGGTTGCCTCGGGGCGAGAGTGGCTACGCGCGTATGAATGTGTGAGGGTCTGAATCCTTTCTACGGTTGCCATGGGCCTCCTTTTATGGATGAAGGGGTCACCACAGTGGCAAATCAATCTTTACATACTGATTAGATAGCAAATAGTGCTATCATACCTAACTCTGCTAGCTGACAGAGCGCATTAAATGCACCGCTCAATGTCACATCACAGCATGCCCGGCAAGCCTTGCCGGGCTGTTTTGCCAGCCTCGCGCCTGCTTGCTTGACACATCTCAGGACGGGTGTCGTTCGGAGGTGTTTTCTGTAGGAAGTGGTTGCCATGTTGCAGGAAGCAGCCACTTACATGGGGGCTTGACACCACACTGATCGATGACATGCATCGCTGTGACGTGGTGCGTTTGAGCAGTTTGCCTCCGCAAGCCCCAGCAAGCCTGCTGGGACGATATGGAGGCTTGCTTCCGCGGTAGCCCCAACCTTGCCAGGCTCACCTTCCCGGCAAGGGAGGTTCTTCCCTTAGTGATATCTTGCCTCTCGGGCTAGTGTTTCTCTTCTTGATCTGCTCTTTGATCCTTTAAAGAACTGATCCCTTGTGCGTTGATCTGATCTTGGTGCCGCAGTATTGTTATTGGGCATGTGCATAGTCTGGGCAATGGACCCAGGGTTTGTTGCACCAACATTGTGGATTCCACATTTTGCCTCATTCCTTGGTTGCACGACCCCATTTATCTATTTGCGTGTGTGTTTCCGTGTACCACTATTTGCTATTGGTCTACTTGTTGCATTTGCGAATCTTTTCCAACAATATTGAGTCTCATTAACAATTGCATAAATTTTGTGCCACCATCCTAAGCGAGCTCTACCAAAGGCTTTTACTTGTGTAGGTGTGAGAACTGACGAGAATTGGTACCAATTGTGCTATTCCCTTGTTACACATTTGAGTGATCATTGATCCATCTTCAACATCGGTCAAGGTACATTTGGTATAGTTCTTTTCTTCTTCCACTCACACATTTACTTGCAATGATGGATAGGCCAAGTTCTTCCACCAACCCACTCTTCATCGATCAAGACGACAACTCGACCTCCTACATCACCAAGAGCCACCTCTTCGGTGCAGAACAAGCTTTGCATCAAGAACAACAAGCATTGAGCGACCGCATCGACCATCTCGCCACCGACTTGCGACATTCCGAGCAATGTACAAGAGACTACTTCGACAACAAGCTCGATGAAAAAAAACAAGAGAACAATGCAAGAATGGACGAGATTCATGCCTTGTTGGTCAACCGCTCATCAACCACTTCGTCCTACTCAAGACGGAGCCACTCAAGTCGGCACTCCTCCGACAACTCAAGTACGTCGACGTCGAACACTCTATGTCGAGACATGCGCCAAGACCGTCAAGCAAACAACAATCCTCTAAACGTCAATCATACGCAAGAGCAACTTGGAGAGCAAGAATATCGACATCGTCAAAATCAAGCTAAATTCGTCCAAGCACAAGAATGGCAACGTCTACGCCAACAAGAGGAAGAACGAGTGCGTCTACACCAAGATGAACAAGATGCCGAGGCACAGCGCCAAGAACAACTACGGCGAGAAGCTCGAGCACTTGAGGTGCAACGTGTTGTGACGCCCGTATAATTAAGCTTCAGTAATCCTCTGTTAATGAGGCCACGCCACCACTATTACTATCACTAATCTCGCTTGATCCAAATCGCAATTCAAATTCAAAACCGAGTTTAAAGTAAAAATTCAAATTTCTCAAACATGCAAACTATAATGTTCAAAGTGTGGCAAATATTCCATAACCCATTATGGTGGTGACCCAACATTTTTTGTTAGGTGTTTAGATGCCCTAAAAGTTCATGGCAAAATAGTAATTTAAAATGCTTTTCTAAAATTATGAAAAATCCAAAACATTTCGAAAGCCTCCCAAAACTTTTTGTGGCAGTGCTCAATATTTCCTAGTATTTGTTTTGTCCAGCTCCACATTTTTGCAAAGTCATTTGGTGGCTTATTTAGATGCAAATGGAGGCTACAAAAAGAAAACAGAATAATAGAAAGGAAAAATAGAAAGCAAACTGTGAAGTAAAAGAAGAGAGAGCCCACATGCCCCCCCGAGCCTTGGCCACCCGGACCAGCAGGCCCAACAAGTCCAGCCCACTCCCTCCCCAGTCATCCCCCTCCTCTCTCTCTGTTCATCTAACCGAGCACGTTCCCGCTCGTCTCGCGTTCTCGCACGTTCCCGTAGAGCACCCGCAAGTTTTCTACGTGCCACGGCCGGGCATTCTGGGCACCTGCCGTAAGTCCATGAGACGGGGCGACAGGGTCACATTATCATGAGTGTCTGCTCGTCTCCACGAACCCCCAATGCACTAACAGGTTGGGGTATTTGTTTTGAGTTGGCCTTTGGCCTTTATGCACTAACCACCACGCGAGAATAGTTATGCGCCTCGACGTCGCAGTATCAGCCGAAGCTTTACCAGATGTCCAGTTCAGCATTGCGGCAAGGCCTGATCGGCGCCCCAGTGGAGGTGTCCTGGATCGCCCTCCGCGCAATGACCCGGAGTGCAACGAGCGTTGGCCCAAGACCCCGGAGCGCTTAGGATGTAGACCGGCAGGGACCTCTCTTCTGAGCCTAGGTAGGGCTACGATGTGTTGATCTTCCGAGGTCGTGCATGACCCAGGAAAGTGTGTCCGACCAGAGTAATCAAGCGTGTTGGGTAACATGGTGCACCCCTGCAGGGAAGTTATCTATTTGAATACCGTGTCCACGGTAATGGACGTTCAGACTTGTATCCTGATCTGTTACAACTAGAACAGATTACTTGAGACATGTGATGGATATGTTGGCTCCGGGATTGCTTTCTCGTAGGGAGTTGAGGAAGGATCTCTGGGCGTTAACTATAGCATGATTGTTAATTATAATATGCTATTCTTTACTCTTCTACCTGCTGCAAGATGCTTGGAGCTGCTAGAAGATGCTAGTCGTTGATAGGCTAGGCCTTCCCCTCTATTCTGGCATTCTGCAGTTCAGTCGACAGATACAACCCCTCCATTTGATACCAATGCATACTTAGTAGATCTGATGCTTGCGAGTACTTTGGATGAGTACTCACGGTTGCTTTGCTACCCCTTGTCCCCCCTCTTTCTTCTTTCTGGTTGTTGCAACCAGTTGGTGGATCCCAGGAGCAAGATGCCACCATCGACTACTACTACTACCCCGAGGGTGCCTACTACTATGTGGAGACTGCCGACGACCAGGAGTAGTTGGGAGGTCCCAGCAAGGAGGCCTTGCCTCTTCGATCATGTTGCTTTTGTGCTAGCCTTCTTAAGGCATCCTTGTTTAACTTATGTCTGTACTCAGATATGGTTGCTTCCGCTGACGCTTGTGTATCGAGCTATGTATTCGAGCCCTCGAGGCCCCTGGCTTTGTAACCTGCTCATTGTACCTTACCTACTTATCGTAAAATGCTTAGTTAAGGTTGGTTAGTGATCCATCAGTGACTCCCTCCTTGTCCTTGTTGCCCCTGCTTCATCATCGACGACTCGATCAACGTGATCGATGACCAGAGCCCGTCACCTCACATCACATCACGCCCCTTTTGTTGCTCGACTCTGCAGAGCTACTATCGAGTGACGGGGGTGATACCTCACAACGCACTCCTGATGATGACTCTGTAGTGTAGCTATTCGGTCATGGTCATCGAGGGTGATTCCTCCTTGACCACTTCCGATACGACTCTGTCGTGCAATCCCTCAAGTGTGAACCTCGAGGGTGGTTCCTCTTACGTTCACCTTGATGATTAGATCGAGTGGAATTCGCCGAGGGTGATTCCTCGGGTTTTCCTCCTTGATGTTTTGGACACACTGTTACCCGGACTTTACTTGAGACCATTGTTGAAGTCGGGTCGGCCCTGAGGGGTACCCGCGAGTTATTGTGAAAATCAGGCAGGCCCGTAGAGCACCCGCGAGTTTTCTACATGGCATGGCTGGGCATTCTGGGCCCTTGCCATAAGTACATGAGACGGGGCAACAGGGTCACATTATCGTGTGTCTCTGCTCGTCTTCGAGCGCCCTCAATGCACTAACAGGTTTGGGTATTTGTTCTGAGTTGGCCTTTGGCCTTTACGCAGTAACCACCATGTGAGAATAGTTATGGCCCTTGACGTCGTGGTATCAGCCGAAGATTTGTCAAACGTCCAGTTCAGCATTGCGGCACGACCTTGTCGGTGCCCCAGTGGAGGTGGCCTGAATCGCCCTGCGCGCAATGACCCGGAGTGCAACGGGCGTTGGCCCAAGACCCCGGAGCGCTTAGGATGTAGACCGGCAGGGACCTCTTTGCTGAGCCTAGGTAGGGATGCGACGTGTTGATCTTCCGAGGCCGGGCATGACCCAGGAAAGTGTTTCCAGGCAGAGTAATCAAGCGTGTTGGGTAACGTGGTGCACCCCTGCAGGGAAGTTATCTATTCGAATACCGTGTCCACGGTAATGGACGCTCAGACTTGTATCCTGATCTATTACAACTAGAACTGGTTACTTGAGACATGTGTTGGATATGTTGGTTCCGGGATTGCTTTCTCGTAGGGAGTCGAGGAAGGACCTCTAGGCGTTAACTACAACCTGATTGTTAATTATAATATGCTATTCTTTACTCTTCTACATGTGGCAAGATGCTTGGAGCTGCTTGAAGATGCTAGTCTTTGATAGGCTAGGCCTTCCCCTCTATTCTGGCATTCCGCGGTTCAGTCCACAGATACAACCCCTCCATTTGATACCAATGCATACTTAGTAGATCTGTTGCTTGCGTGTACTTTGGATGAGTACTCACGGTTGCTTTCCTACCCCTTTTCCCCCGTATTTCTTCTTTCCGGTCGATGCAACCAGTTGGTGGATCCCAAGAGCCAGATGCCACCGTCGAATACTACTACTACCCCGAGGGTGCCTACTACTACGTTGAGACCGCCGACGACCAGGAGTAGTTAGGAGGTCCCAGGCAGGAGGCCTTGCCTCTTCGATCGTGTTGCTTTTGTGCTAGCCTTCTTAAGGCATCCTTGTTTAACTTATGTCTATACTCAGATATCGTTGCTTCCACTGACGCTTGTGTATCGAGCTATGTATTCGAGCCCTCGAGGCCCCTGGCTTGTAATATAAAGCTTGTATTATTTCAATTAGTGTCTAGAGTTGTGTTGTGATATATTCTCGTGAGTCCCTAATCTTGATCGTACACATTTGCGTGTATGATTAGTGTACAGTCGAATCGGGGGCGTCACACGTGCCCTCCACGACACAAGTCACCACGTTGCCACACGCAACCGCCATAGGCGCGAGCAAGAAGAAGCACTTCGCGGTGAAGTTCAAGAGAGGATTTATCAATCAAGGTTGCTCCGACAAGTTCCTCAAGCTCCTCCTCAAGCTCGACAAGAAGCACAAGTTCGCCAAGAGCAAGAAGACAATGGAAATCCTCCGCGCCAAGAACAAGTTGAGGGAGACAATCCTCCATGTCAAGGACGTCATCACCCTCGTCCCCAAAACAATGAAGAGCAACGCTACGGCAAACTCAAGTTCATAATGCCCACATTTTCCGGAAGCAATGATCCCGAAGAGTACCTTTCATGGGCATTAAAGGTTGAAATCTTTCATTTGCACAATTATGAGGTAGAGAAGAAGATCGCCATGGCATCCCTTGAGTTCCAAGACTACGTCCTCATTTGGTGGGAGCACGTCCTTGAGCGCCGTGAGGCAAGAGGTGAACCACCCATCACAACTTGGGGGCAAATGAATTATGTCATGAGAGCGCGCTTTGTGCCAACCTACTACAAACGCGACCTCTTCAAGAAGTTAGAACTACTCAAGCAAGGAACAAAGAGCGTTGAAGAGTATTACAAAGAAATGGAGATTTCCATGATACGAGCTAATGTCACGGAAGATGATGAGCAAACTATGGCACGTTTCTTGAATGGACCCAATCATCCTATCAAGAATATCGTCGACTTCTAGCCGTACCCAAACCTCATCGATATAGTGCACCAAGCCACCAAGGCGGAGCGACAAGTGCAAGATGACTTCAAGTATTCCAAGTACTCTTCCAAGACATACGGCTACAACAAGCAAGCTTCAACGACTCCAACACCTTCTACCTCAATCAAACCTTCTACAAACAACGGCAAGAAGTCAAGTTACAAGAAAACTTCGACAACCTCAAGTCGTCCTCCTACTACAAGCAACTTCAAGTCAAGAGCTTCATCATCTACAACTCCACCAGATGAGACCATCAAGACAAGTTCCATCAAATGCTTCACATGCGGCAGCCAAGGCCACAAGTCTTTCGAGTGTACCAACAAGCGCACCATGATTCTCAACGACGACGGTACATACGACTCCATGAGTGAAGGAGAAATGGAAGCCCTTGAGAATGTGGCTATGCACCGACAAGTGAATGAGGATGAAGATGATCAAGGCTTTTGTGACTAAGATTCGAGCCTGCTACTTCTTGAGCTTGCGTTGGTTTTTCCCTTGAAGAGGAGAGGGTGATGCAGCAAAGTAGAGATAAGTATTTCCTTCAGTTTGAGAACCAAGGTATCAATCCAGTAGGAGATAACGCACAAATCACTGAATACCTGCAAAAACAATCAAACAACTTGCACCCAACGCGATAAAGGGGTTGTTAATCCCTTCACGGTTACTTGCAAAAGTGAGATCTGATAGAGATAGATACACGATAAAGTAAATATTTTTGGTATTTTTGGTTTATAGATCGGAAAGTAAAAGATTGCAAAATAGTAGATCGGAAACTTATATGATGGAAAATAGACCCGGGGGCCATGGGTTTCACTAGAGGCTTCTCTCAAGAAAGCAAATAATACGGTGGGTGAACAAATTAAAGCCAAGCAATTGATAGAAAAGCGCAAAGTTATGACGATATCTAAGGCAATGATCATGAATATAGGCATCACGTCTGTGTCAAGTAGACCGAAACGATTCTGCATCTACTACTATTACTCCACACATCGACCGCTATCCAGCATGCATCTAGAGTATTAAGTTCATAAAGAACGGAGTAATGCATTAAGTAAGATGACATGATGCAGAGGAATTAACTCAAGCAATATGATGAAAACCCCATCTTTTTATCCTCGATGGCAACAATGCAAGAACATTGAAAGAAAGCCTTTCTGCCCCTGCTGTCAATATGAAGGAATTAACTCAAGCCTTTCTGCCCCTGCTGTCACTCGGAAAGGACACCGCAAGATCAAACCCAAAGCTAAGCACTTCACCCATTGAAAGAAAGACCAATCTAGTTGGCCAAACCAAACTGATAGTTCGAAGAGAATTACAAAGATATCAAATCATGCATAAAAGAATTCATAGAAGATTCAAATAGTCTTCATAGATAAGATGGTCATAAATCCACAATTCATCAGATCTCAGCAAAGACACCGCAAAAAAGTATTACATCAAATAGATCTCCAAGAACATCGAGGAGAACATGGTATTGAGAATCAAAGAGAGAGAAGAATCCATCTATCTACTAGCTATGAATCCGTATAGGTCTGTGGTAAACTACTCACGCTTCATCGGAAGGGCAATAGAGTTGATGTAGAAGCCCTCCGTGATTGAATCCCCCTCCGGCGGGGTGCTGGAAAAGGTCCCTAGATGGGATCTCACGGGTACAGAAGGTTGCGGCGGTGGAAAAGTATTCTCGTGGATGCCTTTGGTGGTTTGGGGATATATGGGAATATATAGGCAAAAGAAATAGGTGAGGAGGTGCACGAGGGGCCCACAAGGGTGGGGCACACCCTCCGTCCTTGTGGCCACCTCGTGGCTCCTCCGACTTCATCTCCAAGTCTCCTGGGTGTCTTCTGGTCCAAGAAACATTATCGCGAAGGTTTTACTCCGTTTGGACTCCGTTTGGTATTCCTTTTCTACAAAACTCAAAAACAGGGGAAAACAGAACTGGCACTGGGATCTAGGTTAATAGGTTAGTCCCAAAAATAATATAAAATAGTATATTAATGCATATAAAATATCCAAAACAGATAATATAATAGCATGGAACAATAAAAGATTATAGATACATTGGAGACTTATCAAGCATCCCCAAGCTTAATTCTTGCGCGTCCTCGAGTAGGTAAATGATAAAAACAGAGTTTTTGATGTGGAATGCTGCCTAAGATATTTATGTGTATAATTTTCTTTATTGTGGCATGAATGTTCAGATCCATAAGATTCAAAACAAAAGTTTAATATTGACATAAAAATAATAATACTTCAAGCATACTAACAAGGCAATTATGTCTTCTCAAAATAACATGGCAAAAGAAAGCCTATCCCTACAAAATCATATAGTCTGGCTATGCTCCATCTTCATCACACAAAATATTCAAATCATGCACAACCCCGATGACAAGCCAAGCAATTGTTTCATACTTTTGATGTTCTCAAACTTTTTCAACTTTCACGCAATCATGAACGTGAGCCATGGACGTAGCACTATAGGTGGAATAGAAGGTGGTTGTGGAGAATATAAAAAGAGGGAGATAGTCTCACATCAACTAGGCGTATCAACGGGCTATGGAGATGCCCATCAATAGATATCAATGTGAGTGAATAGGGATTTCCATGCAACGGATGCACTAGAGCTATAAGTTTATGAAAGCTCAAGAAAACTAAGTGGGTGTGCATCCAACTTGCTCGCTCATGAAGACCTAGGGCAATTGGAGGAAGCCCATCATTGGAATATACAAGCCAAGTTCTATAATGAAAAATTCCGACTAGTATATGAAAGTGACAACATAGGAGACTCTCTATGATGAAGATCATGGTGCTACTTTGAAGCACAAGTGTGGAAAAGGATAGTAACATTGCCCCTTCTTTTTCTCTCTTTTTTTCTTCTTTTTTTCTTTCTCTCTTTTTTGGGCCTTCTCTTTTTTTATTTGGCCTTTTCTCTCCCTTTTTTTATTTCCTCACATGGGACAATGCTCTAATAATGAATATCATCACACTTCTATTTACTTACAACTCAAAAATTACAACTCCATACTAGAACAAAATAGACTCTATACGAATGCCTCTAGCGGTGTACCGGGATGTGCAATGAATAAAGAGTGACATGTAAATACGATGTCAACTACATGATCATGCAAAGCAATATGACAATGATGGAATGTGTCGTATTAAACGGAACAGTGGAAAGTTGCATGGCAATATATCTCGGAATGACTATGGAAATGCCATAATAGGTACGTACGGTGGCTATTTTGAGGAAGGTATATGGTGGGTTTATGGTACCGGCAAAAGTCGTGCGGTACTAGAGAGGCTAGCAATGGTGGAAGGGTGAGAGTGCGTATAATCCATGGACTCAACATTAGTCATAAAGAACTCACATACTTCTTGAAAAAATCTATTAGTTATCGAAACAAAGTACTACCACTGGTAAAATGACGTGCTAAACAAACGGTTTTTAACCCCTTTCCGCGACGGCATTTGGAACCGTCGCCAAGTGAGTGTGTGCGATAGGGTGTCCTTCCCACACGACCCAGAAATCGTAGGGGATAGGCCCTCCTGGGACCCATGCTGGGGCCGTGTGCGATCGGGCGAGGCATCGAAACCCAATCATTTCCGTAGGTATGTACATCCCACGCGGTAATCCGAGAAAATCATTTCCGTAGGTATGTACATCCCACCCGGTGAATCCCAGAAAATCATTTACGTAGGTATGTACATCCCACACGGTGAATCTCGGAAAATCATTTCCGTAGGTATGTACACCCCACACGGTGAATCCTAGAAAAACATTTCCGTAGGTATGTATATCACACACAGTTCTTTGTGTGGAAACGTTTGTGCAAGGTGGCCTAATGCAAACAGTTCGCTGCCGGAAGCTGTGTGTGATTGTCAGTTGATCGAACACGCCTACTTTCTAGAAACCATGCGGGTTGTTTGAGTTCATCGCCCACAATGTTGTCTGAGTAACCGTTTGCAATAGAAAACCCCAATAAGCAGGGTAATTAGCCTATTATTGATAATCCATGTGCTAATCAAACTTATATTTCTTATAAAACACGCCAGATATTTCATATCCGTATAAAAGCAACCAGGATTTCATAATCGAATTACATCAGATAGCTTCGGCACTCAGTTACGCCATTACACAACAGCACCAAGTTTCACATGCAGCATCAAAAACCTTTGGAAAGTAGCATCATACACATTACACGGTAAATAGATAGATGAATCTCATCTGGGAAACTGCAAAAGCGGAAGGCAAATATTGGGCCTTTAGTGATGTTGAATGTCCTTGCAACTTTAGGCTAGTGGCTATGGATAATTGCCCGCCCAACCTTCGTCCCCTTCAGCAAGACTTCAATATTGTACCGTGGATGTTGAATGAATACCTTCCTCGCCTCTTGACCATGCAGGTGGTTTGAGAGGTAATCATCGGTGAACTACTTTGAAAAGTACTGAAAACAAAGCTATGCATAAATCGCTGTTCTAAATTTTGAAATGGCGGAAGGGGTAAAAACAAGGTAAAAGAGTTGGTACCATCTTATAGTTGACTGATGTCTTCTTCATTGTGCAAACAAAGATCTTGTTGTTATTCGTCGTAAGTTTCTTCATCCTCACAATCTTTCTGAGTTTCTTGACTTGACTGATATTCATGGACATCTCATTTCCCCATATGCAAAATGGATCGAACACTGGGTCTAAGCCTCTGACAGCAAGACCTACATGTGCAAGACCAAATTGTAGGAAACCTCAATATTAGAATGATTCCTGCAACTGCACAATAATGTGCTATTATCCAAAGGACCCTACTTGAATAAACCTCGATGGTAAACCGCAGTGTCTCCCATTGTTTCACATCAACACACATAAGGAAGATCTTGATCAGGTTAACTAAGATTTGCCATACTATCAGTAGAATATGTATTGAGTACAGCCAAATTCGATTGGTGTCACATGCATAACAATACAAAATTGTACCCACAACAAATGAAAATCAAATTGCAGAACTGAACCAAACAGTTAAATGGACCGCAGACCAAATGAACCAAAATAGTTAACTGAGCATGACATTGCAGAATAGAAACATGTACTAGAAGATAAGATAGTTAACAAAACAAAGAATGCTTGAGAACAGTACTACAAAATGTAGCAATTATTGGACCAAAGTGTTAACTGAACATTACATTTTAGAGGACCAAACTGTTAACTGAACATCAGATTGCATATTAACATTACAGAGGACAAATCACTAGAAGGCACTAGCGGTGGCCTTGAGATTTTAAAGAAGACAACCGCGTGGCGGTGTCGACGGTGGCCTCGAAGATGAGGTGCTCCTCCAAGATCTGCCGGTCGACATGCATGGCAGCCATAGCGACCTCGTTCATGCATGCGGCCACATGCTACTCAGCTCCACGTTATACTGCGTGTAAAATGGCTGTGGGCGGCGCTTAATTGGAGGAGGGGGCAGTGATTTTGGTGGAAGGTGTCGCTCCATCAGTCGGGGCATGTGGGACGGAAAAGGAGGGGGATGGTGTGGGTAGGGTGTGGATTACCTAACCATATCGACGTGGCCGCGCAGCAAGAAGAAGGGTCAGTGGCGAGGAGGCCGCGCAGCAAGAAGAAGGGTCGCTGGCGAGGAGGCGGCGCTGCAAGAAGAAGGGTAGCCGGCGAGGAGGCAGCGCTGCAAGAAGAAGGGTCGCCCGCGAGGAGGCTGAGCTGCCAGTAAGCAACAGTGAAGGTTTGAACTAGGAAAGCAAGGAGGAACAGTGGAAATGTGGCTTTTGGTAGGAGGGAGGGGGCAGGGAGATAGATATTTCCGCGGTGGCAAAAAAATTTCGCTCGGTGTCGTGAGAAACTAGCGCGCAAGTGTGGTTCAAGCGGGGGCGGTGGACTGTAGACGATGAAGCTTCCAGCGTAAGCCAGACAAGATGGTGCACCAAGATATTTTATATCGCATCCCACACGATTCTTTCAAGTAAACTATTTGTGGTATACCTGATTTTTTTCATTATGTTTTGAAAGACAAAATGGTGTTACGGAGGGAAAGGATGGTGTTTGAATTGCTAGAACATTTACGTATAGTGAACATGCAACTAGTACATGAGTGTCGTGTTTAAATTTGGAATTATTCCGGGTTCGTTTGGGATTTTTATGCATTAATTGAGTTTCTGGGCATTTAATGTGCATAATTCAAAATTGAACTACAAGCACATGCTCCGATGCACCAAAGTTTGCTGAAAAATCACATGTGTGTCTTTGGGTGAATTTATAGGTCCCATGCAAGAAATGGGAATAAAATTCAAACAGCTAGGTGTCGTGGCTCGGCCAGAATGATTGAGAAACTTTGTTTTTTAATTCCTCTAAATCCAAACACGGCTGAAAATCATGAAACTTGGCATGGTGTCATGACATGGCACCAACATGTTGCGTAAATTTTTTGGCCGAATTGGGACAACCTTTGGTGTAAGCTTCTTGTAAAGCGGAGCTTCCCTCAAGAAGGCTCCTGATTCCGAGGGGGAACGTGTCACCTCCGTGTGCGAAACGACATACGTACACTGCCTTCTCCCGCCTTATTTTTTTACACTAGTAGATTAGACCAAATAGAAGTATCGTGCTAAATTTTGGAATTATTCCATATTTTTTTGGCCTTTTTTATACATTAATTCAGTTTCTGGGCATTTAATGTGCATAATTCAAATTTGAACCACAAGCACATGCTCCAGTGAACCAAAGTTGTTTGAAAAATCACATGGGTGTCCTTGGGTGAATTTCTAGGTCCCATGCAAGAGATGGGAGTGAAATTCAAACATCTGGGCGTCATGGCTAGGCCGGAAAGATTGAGAAACTTGGTTTTTTAATTCCTGTAAATCCAAAACACGCCTGAAAATCATGAAACTTGGCATGGTGTCATGACATGGCACCAACATGCTGCGGTAATTTTTTGGGCCGAATTGGGACAAGCTTTGGTGTAACTTCTTGCAAACCGGAGCTTCCGTCAAGAAGGCTCGTGGTTCCGAGAGGGAACATGTCACCTGTGTGCAAAATGACATACGTACACTGCCTTCTCCCGCCTTAATTTTTGTACACTGGCAGAGTAGACCAAATAGAAGTATCGTGCTAAAATTTGGAATTATTCCGTGTTCGTTTTGTCGGAGTACGGGTTCCGGCAAAACCCTTGAGGTTCTAACTATGGGGTGCACACGAAGATCTCTCCTCCCTCCTAGCTCACGCTCTCACCGCGGTCTCAAAGCTCAGCTCGCCGAACCCGAAGAACAAGGGACACAAGAGCTTATACTGGTTCGGGCCACCGATGTGGTGTAATAACCTACTCCAGTGTGGTGTGGTGGATTGCCTAGTAGGCTGAGCATGAACAAGTACATGGGATGAACAGCCTTCTGCGGAGAGGTGTTTTTGAGCTCGATGAGCTTGTGTGGTGGCCTTGGTGGAATGGATCCAGTCCAAGATGATATGAGATGGCTCCCACGGTGGCGGCTAGTCCTATTTATAGAGGCCCAGGTCCTCTTCCCAAATGTTTAGGCGGGAAGGGATCCCACAATGGCCAATTTGAAGGGGGGCAGCTAGTACAAGCTATCTTGACAAAAGGTGGTCTTTGCCTGCCAAAGGCTCTGGTGGCGATGCCATCGTGGGCTCCGTGATGACCTCCATCCTGTCGTCCCGCCGGTCCTGGTGTCGTTGTACCGATATGGAAACCTTTTCCTGATGCCTCGGGACTCCTCGCCTGCACCTGCTCGTTTAGCACCAAAGAGGAAAACAGTACTCTGCTCCCGCTGGCGCCCGCGCCCACCTGGCCTAGGTCATCATGGCTCACGTCATGGGAACCTCACGAGGTGCCCCTCGCCTTGATCTCTCTGCTCCTCGTGAGCCAACCTGGTGAGGCCGCCCCTGAGGAGGTCTTGTGTCGTCCGCCTCGCGAGGCTCGGCCCTTCGCGAGGGTCTTGTGCGTTTGCTGGTGAAGATGGGCCGTACAGGGCCGCTAGTGGAGCCACGCGGTGGGCCGCAAGCAGGCAAGTCTGGGGACCCCCGTTCCCAGAACGCCGGCAGTAGCCCCCGGGCCCAAGGCGCGCTCGGACTTGGCTTCGCGGCGAAGCCAAGGGGCAAGTTCGAAGCACCGCGGGCCCCAACCGGCTGCGGTCTAGATTAACGCGTGGCGACTGGCGGACGTGGGCGTCTCCGCTTCCCCACGCTGCCTCGGCAACTTCCCAACTGACAAAAGGCTGGCGCGGGCCGCGCTGCCTTCATTGCTTCCTTTCGTCTTGCTTCAGATCCCCTTTCTTGCTCCTCGTTCCCAAAGACTCCAGATCCGCCCAAATCCTCCCCTGAGCCTGCCTGCCTAATGGCGCCCAACAAAGCTCGGGCCGCCCCTCCACCATCCTGGTATGAACCTGCGCTGAATGCGCCAAGCGTTTCGGAGAAGAACCTCGCCTCTGTGCTCCTGATGACGGCGGAGGGCGATGAGAAGAGGAAGACTGTGCTCCGGGCCGGCTCCGCCGAGCCAGAGGCCCCGGGCAGCACCTTCTATCCCTTCTTCATGAGCATCATCGCGGCGGGGTTGATTCCTGCCTTCTCTGACTTCTTCTATTCCGTCCTTAGCCATTACAAGCTTCACGCCCTCCATCTTCATCCCAACTCCGTCCTCCTTCTGTCGATCTTCGCCTTCTATTGCGAGGCATACGTCTGGGTGATGCCGTCCGTGGCGCTGCTGCGCCACTTCTTCTATGTCCGGGTCAAGGACGGCCCTTGCTCGGGGTGCGTCAACTTCATCACAGCCAACAAGACCAATGCAATCTCGAAGGCTGGGAAGAAGGCTGACGGCTTCAGGGGCAAGTGGGTCCTGATGGATGCCAAGTGCTCCCACCCTCGGCTGGTGCTGCCGACGGAGATGCCCATGTCTCATGATGGGTGGTTCTGCGCGAAGCACACCGACCCTCGGGCGGAGTTGGTGCTGGAGAGGATGACCGCCGACCTGAAGCCTGGTGACCTGAGGGAGGAGAAGATGACGGGGGCCATGATCGTCAAGGAGTTCATGGAGCAGCACGTGGCTCCCCTCCAGGCACGCGCGCGCCCCTTGTGGAAGCTCGGGGATGAAGGGGACGACCTCGGCCTGCGTCCAGAGGCCCTATCTGACGAGGACCTGGGCGCGGCCCTCCGCTCCCTCATTGGGGACGATCAAGGATACCCGCCGGACAACTTCATTCCCTTGTACCGCCGCCTAAATGGGGCGAAAATTGCCGCCGCCATGCCGGTCTTCGACGGGCGTGCCCTCATGCCACCGGCGCCATCTGAGGCCCCGGTGGTGACGGTTCCGGTGGTGGTGTCCTCTGACGATTCCAGCGAGGAGGAGCAGGACTCGGCGGCCACTCCGGAGGGGTCTAGGGAGACCTCCCCTCCACATAAGACCGACCTCCTCCACGCCTTGCCTGACGACGACGCTGCGGGAGACCAGCCCGTGAGGGATGTCCTGCCCCCTGCTGGGGTCACTACGAGGTCCAGGGTCGCCCCCTCGGGGAAGCCGCCGTCTGGTGTCCTGAGGAAGGGCTGATCATCGCTGATCTCTCGGGGTGACGCCCCTGCCTCACCGCCGCCCGGAGCCACCGCGACCTCGCAGACTCCTGGGACCCACGCGCCCGCGCCCCAGGTCACGAGGCCTCTAGGCTCCGCACTTCTGAAGAGGCGCCGGGACTACAACGGCATGGACCAGTGAGTATCCTATCCCGACCTTACTTGCTGATGCTTCCTCCTTGAGCTTCTAGGCTGACGTCGTCATCGAAGAAGAACAAGGAGGGAGCGGCCATGTCCTCGGGGACCCAGCAGCCTGGCACGGTTGCGCCTTCTCTGGCACAGAGGATCGGCGATGGTGCCCGCCCCTCTCCGGCCCGGCCTTCCTCGCGAGGCCTGGAGGAGCATCTCCAGGGGACAGCGGCCCCTGAAGCTACGTCGACTCCCGAGGCGCTTGTCCCCAGCTCATTGGCCGAGGTCCCGTAGGCTCCGGAGCTCCTGGCTTCTTCTTCCGCCGCCGTTAACCTGCAGGTCTTGGCGACGACGCTGCCTTCTCCTTCTGCCCCACTGTCAGTTCGCGATCCTTCTGCCTCGCCTAACGCCCTGGAGCACGCCCTTTTTGCGCTGACCCGGCTGCGGGGTGATCTTCAAGGCGCCGACCGTCGCCTAGTGGTTGGACGCCTGGAGCTGCTCTCTGGCTGGTTGCACTCTGATGCGTCCATCCGGAAGGTGCTGAGCCAGGTCGTGGCGGCTTTCGAGAAGGACAAGCATACCGCTGCCCAAGCCGCGGCTGGCCGCGACGCGGCGCCGAAGGACACCGGGGCCGCCCAGGGTCGCTGTCGATCGCTGGAGGCCGAGCTGGAAACCATGCACAACGAGCGCGCGGTCGAGGCTCGAGACTGCAAGGCGAAGGAGGAGAAGATGAAGGCCCGAGTGGACGCCATCAGGGGTCGCGACGCCGAGCTGGTGCCGTTGGCTAGGGCGCAGCCCACGGAGCGTGATAACCCACAAGTATAGGGGATCACAACAGTTTTCGAGGGTAGAGTATTCAACCCAAATTTATTGGTTCGACACAAGGGGAGCCAAAGAATATTCTCGAGTATTAGCAATTGAGTTGTCAATTCAACCACACCTGGATAACTTAGTATCTGCAGCAAAGTATTTAGTAGCAAAGTAATATGGAAGTAACGGTAACGGTGATAAAAGTAACAATGATAGTTTTGTAGTGATTGTAACAGTAGCAACAGAAAAGTAAATAAGCGAAGAACAATATGTGAAAAGCTCGTAGGCATTGGATCGGTGATGGATAATTATGTCGGATGCGATTCCTCATGCAACAGTTATAACCTAGGGTGACACGGAACTAGCTCCAATTCATCAATGTAATGTAGGCATGTATTCCGAATATAGTCATACGTGCTTATGGAAAAGAACTTGCATGACATCTTTTGTCCTACCCTCCCGTGGCAGCGGGGTCCTATTGGAAACTAAGGGATATTAAGGCCTCCTTTTAATAGAGTACCGGACCAAAGCATTAACACTTAGTGAATACATGAACTCCTCAAACTGCGGTCATCACCGAGAGTGGTCCCAATTATTGTCACTTAGGGGTTGCCGGATCATAACACATAGTAGGTGACTATAGACTTGCAAGATAGGATCAAGAACTCACATATATTCATGAAAACATAATAGGTTCAGATCTGAAATAATGCCACTCGGGCCCTAGTGACAAGCATTAAGCATAGCAAAGTCATAGCAACATCAATCTCAAAACATAGTGGATACTAGGGATCAAACCCTAACAAAACTAACTCGATTACATGATAAATCTCATCCAACCCATCACCGTCCAGCAAGCCTACGATGAAATTACTCACGCACGGCGGTGAGCATCATGAAATTGGTGATGGAGGATGGTTTATGATGAAGACGGCGACAGAATCCCCTCTCCGGAGCCCCGACCGGACTCCAGATCAGCCCTCCCAAGAGAGTTTAGGGCTTGGCGGCGGCTCCGTATCATAAAACGCGATGAATCTTTCTCTCTGAATTTTTTTCTCCCCGAACGTGAATATATAGAGTTGGAGTTGGGGTCGGTGGAGCACCAGGGGGCCCATGAGGCAGGGGGCGCGCCCGGGGGGTACGCGCGCCCCCCACCCTCGTGGCTAGGGTGTGGGCCCCCTGGCCTTGATTCTTTCGCCAGTATTTTTTATTATTTCCAAAAATAATCTCCGTGAAGTTTCAGGTCATTGCGAGAACTTTTGTTTCTGCACAAAAATAACACCATGGCAATTCTGCTGAAAACAGCGTCAGTCCGGCTTACTTCCATTCAAATCATGCAAGTTAGAGTCCAAAACAAGGGCAAAAGTGTTTGGAAAAGTAGATACGACAGAGACGTATCAACTCCCCCAAGCTTAAAACTTTGCTTGTCCTCAAGCAATTCAGTTGATAAACTGAAAGTGATAAAGAAAAACTTTTACAAACTCTGTTTGCTCTTGTTGTTGTAAATATGTAAAGCCAGCATTCAAGTTTTCAGAAAAGATTATGAACTAACCATATTCACAATAACACTTAGGTCTCATGTTTACTCATATCAATGGCATAATCAACTAGCGAGCAATAATAATAAATCTTGGATGACAACACTTTCTCAAAAGAATCATAATATGATATAACAAGAT
Organism: Triticum aestivum; assembly: GCF_018294505.1. Lineage (NCBI taxonomy): Eukaryota > Viridiplantae > Streptophyta > Magnoliopsida > Poales > Poaceae > Triticum > Triticum aestivum. The sequence continues at coordinate 125,627,209 of NC_057805.1, read as the reverse complement.
GGTATCTCGCTAGCCCTTTCTGAGACCGCAAAACATAAATGCAGAGCACCTTTAAAGATCAAGGACTGACTAAACATTGTAATTCATGGTAAAAGAGATCCAGTCATAGTCATACCCAATATAAATTAATAGTAATGCATGCAAATGATAGCGGTGCTCTCCAGCTGGTGCTTTTTAATAAGAGGGTGATGACTCAACATAAAAGTAAATGGATAGGCCCTTCGCAGAGGGAAGCAGGGATTTGTAGAGGTGCCAGAGCTCGATTTTGAAATAGGGATAAATAATATTTTGAGCGGCATACTTTCATTGTCAACATAACAACCAAGAGATGGCGATATCTTCCATGCTACTCACATTATAGGCGGTTCCCAAACAGAATGGTGAAGTTTATACTCCCCCTCCACCAACAAGCATCAATCCATGGCTTGCTCGAAACAACGAGTGCCTCCAACTAACAAGAGTCCCGGGGGAGTTTTGTTTGCTATTATTTTGATTTGCATAAAGCATGGGACTGGGCATCCTGGTGACCAGCCATTTTCTCGTGAGTGAGGAGCGAAGTCCACTCCTCATGAGAATAACCCGCCTAGCATGGAAGATACAGACAGCCCTAGTTGATACATGAGCTATTCGAGCATACAAAACAGAATTTCATTTGAAGGTTTGGAGTTTGGCACATACAAATTTACTTGGAACGGCAGGTAGATACCGCATATAGGAGGTATAGTGGACTCATATGGAATAACTTTGGGGTTTAAGGAATTGGATGCACAAGCAGTATTCCCGCTTAGTACAAGTGAAGGCTAGCAAAAGAGTGGGAAGCGACCAACTAGAGAGCGACAACAGTCATGAACATGCATTAAAATTAATAAACATTGAGTGCAAGCAGGCGTAGGATATAATCCACCATGAACATAAATATCATGAAGGCTATGTTGATTTTGTTTCAACTACATGCGTGAACATGTGCCAAGTCAAGTCACTTGAATCATTCAAAGGAGGATACCACCCTATCATACCACATCACAACCATTTTAATAGCATGTTGCACTACAAAAAAAATACACTTCCGTGATGATACGTGTTTGTCACACTAGGTCGCGTTTTCTGTCATGCATGTACATCCATGACAAATTTATGACAGAATCAAGATAGTCATACCTGTGCTGTCGTAGAAGTGTTCCATGACATTGCCAAAATTATCATCACGGAACTCTCCACTTCCATGACGATAAATCGCACGTCACAGAAGTGCTTTAATCAAGGGTGACCGACACGTGGCATCCACCGTAACGGAATGTCGTTAAGCTATCGGGTCAGGTTTTGGATCCGATAACCCGTTAACAGCCCCGACCAATGGGGATTTTCCACGTGTAAAATCATCATTGGCTGGAGGAAACACGTGTCGGCTCATCGTTGGGACAGATGTCATCCACTCATTGGACGGAAAGCGCCTATGATACGTTGACACATGGCACGGCCCAACAGAGGCCCATTCTTGTGAAAAGGTCGGCCCGTTTGACTTGGTCAAAAGATAGCGGGCCGGCCCATGGAAAGCCTGTTAACAGCCTGTTCGCATATAGCCCATTTACAGCCCGCTAACCCAAGGCCCGTTATGCCCTATCCGAATTAGGCCCAGTAGCGTCATCTGGGCCATCCAATAAGAATCCAGCCCGTTTTCACTTCTGGCGCATGTATGGCCCATGACATCTTTCGGCCCATATGAGGCCCTATGTAACACTTGGCCTATTAACGGCTCGTGGTGAAACTGGACCGTAATGAACAGTGTATCACTTTACACCCATTAACGGCCCGTGGTGAAACTGGCCCGTAATGAACAGTGTATCACTTTATACCCATTAACGGCCCGTTATTCCGTTGGGCCGTTTCCAGCCCATGTTATCTTTTGGCCTTCTCAGAGCCCATTTATTCTTGGGCTCATTTCCAGCATTCGTTTACTTACGGCCCGTTACTGTCATTTTCTGCTTGTGGGCCAAATTCAGCCCATGGTTACAGTCGGCCCGTTTGTGGTCCGTTAATACGTTGGGCCGTTTTCATAGCGTCATCAAATACGGCCTATTAACAATGGCCTGTTATGGTCGGCCCATGAACGGACGATTCCAACCCTAGCCCGTTTACGGCCATAATGCGGTCTGTTTGGCCCATGTTAGGCCAATCGATCATACGGCCCGTATAAGGCCCATTGATGATACGGCCCGCAGAAGGCCCATTGTTTCTACGGCCCGTAGAAGGCCCATTGTTTCTACGGCCCGTAGAAGGCCCACTGTTTCTACGGCCAGTAGGAGGCCCAGTGTCACTATAGTAAGTATTAGCCCATGGTTATTGTGGCCTAGTTTTAAAAAATAGGTTATTGCAGCCACTAGCTAACCGCGGAAAAAGAACCTCAATGACTACAAGCAAACAAATAAACAAGACAAAAAGGAAATAAATAAGCAAGCAACTAACGCTAGGCTATCACGGCTATTACATATATTACATCCACTGGGCATCAAAGTTCGCCACCAGTGCAAATATAGGGAACAAAGCAGCATATCATATACACTGGTTGTCAAAGTTGGTGACCAGCGCAAATAAACGCCGCAGCAAAACAAATCCAGAACTGAAACCACTTCAGAAGATCTCAAGAAACAATATCCTAGGTACCCATAATGCTGGCAAGATGCTTAGCAAGCTTATTAACTTTCTCTTCTTTGGCGCTTAAATCCTCCAGCGCTTGCTGTTGCACCAGAAAATATGCATCTGGATTCTGCAGGGACTTCCTCAGTCCTTCAGCTTCCTGTCGCAGCACATCTGATCGATGTCTTTCCACTTGAAGTTGAGACTCAAGAAGATGAACTGATTCAGGCAGCGAGTTCGAAGAGCTTGTGCCAGCAGTAGTGGCCAGTAACTCGAACACTACATCAAGACAGGACTTTTGGGTTCCCTCGCTGTTGTCAAGATAGGTTTTATCAGCTTTCTTGGAGACCAACAGGGGTTTCTCACTATCTTGAACCTTATCTGCATTACTTCCTTTACCATTGGATAACGCGGTACTGTTCTCCAATATTTTGTCCGCATTGTAAAACAGAAACAAGCAGACACATCACATGTTTACCATGTTGTATATGAAACTCATTTTGGTAAATGAGTTCAGTAGTAAAGTGGATAGGATAACAACATGAAACAAACATATATCTATGTACCATGGTCACATTATGGTCTATATCATTCTAGTTTTTGTTGCCAAATCAAGATAGAGACACAGTTCAAATAATATTTGTTCAAGACAAAGCAGAATAGACAGAATATAAGTGTGGGTAACTATAGAGCAATAGCAACACTTGTAATGTGCATGACATGAGAACATAACTGTTTATTCAATTGAAACTGAAATCAACATAGAGCAGGTTACAACAGCAAACCAGTTAAAGAAACAGGTGTAAAACATACCTGTTGCGCCATTGGAGTTTCAATTCCATCCTTCAAAATTGAAAATAGTTGGTATGAGTAAATACAGTAATGCAAGAGCAAAGGAGTATGAACCATAGCTACAGAACCTGACCTGAGAACAAATCTTCTTCTCCTTTAAGCGTTGAGTTGGGATTCGGAGTGGTGGTCCTCGTGCTTTGGGCACTGCAGTTCCCTTACTAACTGCTCGTGTTTGGGTGCTCTGTGGTGGAGACGGTGCTGTGTCAACTGGAACTGGGTTACTATCTGCCGGGGTTGGGGTTAGAAGGGGTGTAGCTGGTTCTCTGTCCAACTGGGTAGGGGTACAATCTGCGAGAGTCTAGGTTATGTGTGGTGGATTTGGTCCTTGGGCAAGTACAACCGTGGTTCTATCTGCATCAACTGGTAGCACTATCTTTTCTGAAGACCGTGTTGTTACTCCCTTAGATACTGCCATCACGCTCTCCAATTCAAATGGCTGATAAATAAGAAAAGTAATTGAAAGTATAGACATTGTATGATAGACAGGTGCAATGGATAGTGGGGAATAAAAGAGGGCATGAAATAATTCATATTCATGTTGTCTAACCAAACATGATAGCATGACATAATTTCACATATATGATGGCTAACTAAACAGGATAGCATGACACAATTTCACATTATGATGGCTAACTAAAAAAGATGGAAAGACATAGTTCAAAATATGAGACTATATAAACAGGATGACATGACATAACTATATAATGTGTTTATTAAATAGGTTGGCATGCCATAATTCACATACATTCACGGATAGAATGCCATAATTCAAAATATGATGATTGTAAACACTAAACAGGATGAGATGATATAACTATATGATGTCTTTATTAAATGGGTTGCCATGCCATAATTCAGATAGATGATGTGTATGTACTATGTAAACATGATGGCATGATATAATTCAAATATATGATTTATATAGTAAGCAAGTAAGCAGATGGCAATCCATATATGATGTAAAAACTAAGCAATACAAGACAACATGCAAGACATGGGTAATATAACCCTGCCAAGTTTGAGCATAGACCTCAGGGGGGAAATAGGACTGGTCATCAGTCTCTGAATCCTCCTCTGAGGAGCTCTCTGTGACCAGCATGATGTCTGCTTCAGCAAGTAGCATTGTCTGCTCTGAATACCTTGTTTTCACTCCAGATACTTCCATCACCGCTTCAAATGGCTGATGCACAGGAAGAGTAGTTGAATATACAAACGTTGTCGACAAATGGAACACGTAATACAAAAAAATGATAGCATGATATAATTCACATACATGATGATTGGCTAAACAACATGGCATTGCATAATTCACATATATAATGCCTTTGCAACAAGATAGCATTGTATAATTCACATATATAATGTCTTGCAACAAGATGGCAATGCATAATTCACATATATGGTAATTAGACACTTAACAGGTGGCATTCACACAAAGCATGTCTAAACTAATCAAATGACATAGCAATGCGAGACACCATACGCACGATATGAGCAACATAACCCTGCGAAGTTAGAGCATACACCTCGGGGGGGAATAGGACTGGTCATCTGTCTCTGAATCCTCCTCTGAGGAGCTATCCGTAACCAGCGAGATATGCGCTTCGTCAGATAGCATAGTCTGCTCTGAAGACCTTGTTTTCACTCCAGAATTTGCCATCAGTGTGTCAAATGGCTGATGCACACGAAGAGCAGTTGAATGTACTAACATTGTTGACAAATGTAATATGTAACAAAAAAAAGGATGGCCTGATATAATTTACATATAAGATGACTGGCTAAGCAGGATGGCATTGCAAAATTCACATATATGCTGCCTGACTAAACAAGATGGCGTTGCATAATTCACATAAACGATGAATAACTAAACAGATGGCATTCGTACAAAGGATGTCTAAACTAAGCAGATGACATATTTGATGTATAAAGTAAGCAATGCAAGACACCATATGCATGATATAACCAACATCAGCATGCCAAGTTAGAGCGAAGACCTCAGGGGGTAAATAGGAGTTGTCTTCTCCTTCTGAATCCCCCTCAGAACAGATATCTTCCTCTTGATTACAATCCAAAATGCGTGGAGGGGGGATGCCTTTGCGCCTACCATGGAGCGACGTCTGCATGAAATTTTATTGTCACGCAAGGCTCGTCTCTTTTGCCCTACATGTTCAGTTCAATTGTTTACAATAACTGTCATGCATAGGAATAAACATAGTGAGATTATGTAAGGAGTGCATGCAGAAATCCAGAGTGATGGTAGAACCCTGTGGATAGACCCAAAACCAATAATAGTACGCAGATAATGGCTTCAGTTAAAAAATACATATAATGGCTTCTTTACTGTTTGTTTCCCACCCAACATGAAACTCATAGTAGACACCGGAAATTAACCAGATAGTAGATAGATACTATTGATAGCGGCCCCGATATGTACCCCACAACCATTTAAAAACTCAAGTTTGACCATTAGTTTGGAGCCGACTCAGAGTCTAATCGGTGAACAGAAGGATAAAGTAGCATGTAATATTAAGCGATGCATAACGTAAGCAGACACGAAAGAGTGAGACCTCTCTTGCGGACCCGTGTAGTCCTCGAGGTCATCTGCTCGGTTGATGATGGTAATGCAGTTTTCATGGCTGCCAGCGGCGGGGAAGAACACCTGAGGCGGCGAAAGACAGTCTGGAGGCCGGATCCCTGCTGTGCTAGACCCTTCTGTCGTTGGAGCAACTGAGCTGGGGTGGATGACGGCGCAGCAGGAGCGGCACAAACCACGCAAGGTTTTCTTTGACAACTATCTGTAAGAGAAGTAATTCTGTAAGGGCTTGTTTGAATTGGAGGGTTCCAACAATGCAGGGATAGGAAATAGACAGGAATAGGATAGGAATGCACGTGCAAAACAGAGAATTTAAAAACACAGGATTTCTGCCAATTTGGGTGTTTGATTCACAACAATTGGAAGATCACAGGATGCGAAGAAGCATGGTGAGATTAAGTCAAAGCACAAGAAAATGTACGGTTATAATGCTGTTATGCTACTATCTCTTAGTCTTGTGCTTTATGAATAGGAATTTGAAAAGGAGGACAAGTGAAAATTAAAATTCTCATGTTTTTTCTTTCCAGGAGACACTAAAGGAACAAATCTGTGTGCTCAGTGGACAATATATATAACATGTAGAGTAAAAAAGAGATGCAACAAGTGTACAACCTCTTTGGCGAAGCCATGTCGATCTCAGCGTGATTGGGTTGGCCGGCGAGGATGCTCCGGCTGACTTTGCCGTCGGAGGAGGGAAGAAGATCTTAGGCGTCTGGAGATGGAGCCCGAGGTACTGCTCCGCTGTGATGGAGGGTTTCGTCGTTGGATCAGCTCCAGTGAGTTGTACGACGCCGAGGCTGAAGCCGGACAAGAGAGACAATGAACAACGTTAACCTGAGTGGAATTCTAATAGCATCTCCAATACATGACGTAAAATACATAACCACAAAGTTCTAGATGTAAAATACATCAGCCGCTCATCTCTCAACTTAACTGTCGAAACTAAACTTAACTGTCGAAACTGAACTTAACTGTCGAAACTGAATTTTGCTGTTGAAACTGAATTTTGCTGTCGAAACTGAACAATAGCAAGAGCAGGCCAGGCAGGGGACTGAGAGCAAGAGCAGAGCAGCAGCGCGAGCGAGAGCTAAAGCAGCAGCAGCTCCTACTGATGTGGACGTCGCCGCCGAGGGAGCGACGCCGTGGAGGAAGTGGCCGGCGACGCGGCTGTGGATGGAGCCGCGCCGTGTCAGCTCGGGACCGAGCGCCGACAGCACCATGAGATCGAATCAAGAAGAAAATACGGCGATTAGTGTACAACCTCTTTGGTGGCGCCGATTAGGCCGCAGCTTCATCTGAGGAAATGATGATGATTATGCTCTTCCGGTGGTGTAGGTGAAGACGGCGGTGTGGGAATGGAGGTGGCGCGAAAGACGAGGGGAACATCGGGGCAGCTCCTTGGAGGTGGAGGGCGGGGTGGCTGAACCGGCGGGACGATGAGATCGATGACGGATCCTCATCCGGTACGGTGGATGAGGGACGTCGAGGTGTTGCTGTGGACGACGTCGTCGGGGAAGAGGCTCCGGCTGGGTGGCGGACGGAGCAGGGTGTGGGGTTTCGTCGCGGGTTTTCGCAGCCTCGGTGTACGAATGGGTGGGCGGATGGGATGGCAGTGGGGAACCATGGCTTAGAGACGCGCTTGTCCGAAATGTGGGGTAAGTTACGAAAGTACCCCCACCGATTTGTGGCGGTTCTTTCGGTTCAGGGGTAGCACAGGCATTTCGCGTGTCGGGATTTCACAGGAGGTGGGAGTTTTCGCGCGAGTTGTAATTTCGGAATAGCAAGGCGCGGGTTGAGATGGAGGGAGTTGTCGGAGCACAACGAGACAAAGATATATCTTAAATATTTCGGGCTAACAAGGCACGGGTTGAAATTTCCGGACAAGCCTAACGTGTACTGTACCAAATCAATGCGCACTACAAATGTCATTCAAAACTTTGAATTCATGTTATGTTCAATTAAAATATTTCGGTACGTGTATAATGCATGCAACCTATTACTCAAATGAACGTTTTAGAGCATTCCAAACATATATACTACCGCTTCAATATGAACTAAATTTGAATTCGTTTCTCTATTTGAATAAGATCTACAGTAATGATTGTTGTGAAGTCAAAGCATTTGAATTCGGTTCACTGTTTTAATAAGATCTACAATCATCATTATTGTCAAGTTAAACCATCGTTTGTGTATTATCTTCACAGCACACCACATGATTAGTCTCGAGTTACATATCAACTATGGGTACTATATGAACTCGAACTAGATTTTTTGAATCCACTTTATTTTGATTTCAAATCACATTACATTTCTAGCTCTAGCTAGATCTTCATAATCTAAACCATGTCTCATATGTATAATGTGTTTATCACATTATGTATGGGGCCCCGCCCCCTATGCCTACAAGTATTTAGATGTGAGTTGCAAACACCACACATTACCACAAATTCAAATAAAATGTGAGAATGTTCGATATATAGTATTGTTTAGATTGTTCGATATTTAGTTGTAAGCTGCAAATGCCACACATTATCACAAATTCAAATAAAATGTGAGATTGTTTGATGTATAGTATGGTTTAGATTGTTCGGCATTTAGCTATGAGTTGCAAACGCCATGCATTATCACATTATGGTATAACATGTGCACATCACGTGTATCACTGCTATATTCATGCATGCAATGTTTAAAACACTATGATCTCCTATTCAAATATATGAATCCGCTTTCATATCAAATTATGATCTTCGTTAGTCTCTTACACCCACACAATCCTCTAACCTTTGTAGCTACCACTAACTTTCTCTCGTGCATGCACACGCCCTCCTCGCCCTCCCCCTCCCTCGGCATTCTTTCCACCGAGCACATTCATTTTTTTCTTTAGCTCGTTCTCCCAGAGTCTCCACAACTCCTTTCTGACACACACCGATCGATAAACCTCTCCAGCGATGCCTGCCTACAATATACACACACACCTTCAATCTCCTCCTTTATGTGTCCTTGACTCGTGTCTCTCATACGGTCAGACACACGTGTAAACTCTCGCCCCTCTTTTCATCGATCTCACAACCGCACACTCCTCCCCCTATCTAGCTAGTAGTTTGGCCTCTCGCACCACCTCCTAGCTCCATTCTCTCTGTCTATCCGTCTCGCTGGGCCTTATTTGCCTCTAACAAATGGACGTACACCGACCGATCTCTCGCTATACATATAGCTAGCTAGGTCCTTATAACTCGTTTTTAACCACACGTCAATCGATCTGCCTCATTAGTTGTGTCTCTCCCTTCCTCCGACAAACAACAATTGATCTACCGATCTAGTTAGGTTTGCTTACCAAACACATGGTTCCTCTTCATCATCCATGGATGCGTCCCGACAGATCTATCACGCACAGGCACACACAGAAACACATCCCCACTCTTATTGATAACATTGTAGTTCCACCCTCAGTTTGTCTAGTAGGCCTCTCCCACCATCTTCGAGAAGCAACTCCATCACCCATCCAGCACTCTACCCCTCTCCCTCCCTCTCCCTCCCTCTCTCTCTCCTCTCTCTCTCTCTCTCTCTCTTTGTCCCATCATATTTCCCGTCCTTCAGTTATGTATGGATGTCGACCGATCTCCCTCAAGACATAGCTGGGTCTCTCCTTCTCAACACATATACGAGTCGTTCTACCTCTATAGTTAGGCCTCAGCCTACCCCTTCCCCCACACACACCGATACATCGAGCGCTCTAGTCATGTCTCCCTACCACACACAAACTTGACATGTGCCCTTTAACGTTCCGGTAGGCCAGTCGCCCTATATATTTGACTTGCACACACACACAATTTCGATGGCTCTCTTCATCGATCTCGCACCCACCCACTTGATCCTCTCTTCGACTCTATCGATAGCTATGACCCCTCCCTCTCTTCTCATGGATTCCCCGACCCTCTATGTATGATATGGATAGGCCTCCATTTCACACACATTGCATGCAAAATTTTGTTTGAGATGTCATCGACACATATTCCCACAAATAATTCATGAAATTAACCCCCCACCCCACCCCCACCCCAAAACAAAAAACACTCATGAATGCGGTTTGTATCTCTCACACACACCCACGTAGGTGGGGGACGTGCACGAAGAGAAGAGGTGCATGCATGGCGCACGTACTCCCGTCTCTTTCCCAGCCACACCCGCGTGGTACACGGTGGAGCTCATTTATGTACGAAAAAGGCAGCCCACATGGTAATTTGGCACGTGTACTGGTTGTCCACTTGGTGGAGGGAGGATCGTCTACCACGGGTGAACAAACAAATTGCGACTTGACGTGTTATGTTAAAAAAAGAGGCAAACCATGTGGGACCTACCTTAGAGGCAAGGCTCTATACACTGCAGTACTTTTGATGTGTCCCGTCAACTCGCAGAACGAGGAGAAGCTTGCTTAGTACACCGTCTCCCCCGCCCACGGGCGCGGTGGCTCGCAGGATGAGGTGAAGCTTGCTCCGCCTTACGCCCGCTCCCTCGCCCATGCGCGCGGTGGCTCGCGGGACGAGGAGAAAAATTTACTACTCCCTCCGTTTACTCCTCGTCCCTACTACCTTGGTTATAGAGATTATATCATATTGTTTGGAATATATATGTCCTTTAGTAGATTTCAATATGAACTACTAGTACATACTCCAAACACTGATGTATATAGACGTATTTTAGACTGTAGATTCACTCATTTTGCTCCGTATGTAGCACTCTCCCTCGCCCCTCGACCCTCGCCGACGTGGTGAACGTGCAGCAATTCATTCAGTCTCATATAGCCATAACAATATATACTGCACAACCATTATTGCTCGACTTCCCGAAGAGGCGAAGAGCCAATCGCAAGGTTAATATTTTGGAGATGCCAAGCGCAAGGTTATAGGAGAACGAGTAGTAGGTGCTGCGTCATTTATAAATAAAGTTTTTTTTCTTCAGTGGCACGTACGCAATATGATAGGTTCATATGGAGAGAAAAGGAAACCGCTCCACTATATACATAGTCAGGACGGGCCAGCCTACACGGTTGCTTGCTGGGATTGCTCTCTTCACACTCTCTCGCACAAAACGACTGTGGCTACATCTCTAACATCCTGGCGGATCACGTCCGCTTGGGGAAGGGGTGGATGCTTAGTGTAGATGCGGTGGCCGTCGCCGACGGCGAAAACCCACTGTCGGCATGTCCCGATCAGGGGTCCCCACCGTTCTCTCTCACAAAGCCGGTGAGGTTTCCTTCGTCCCTTGCTCACTGCCGCGACGTGGGCAGTTGCCGGTGAGTTTTTTTTAGTTCTATGAAATCGATAATTTTGCGCAGAGAGATATACCGCTGTTCCGCGGCAACACACGGGGACTCATCTAGTAATATTTAGGAACGGAGGGAGTACTATGTAAATAGTTAGGTGTCGCACGGTGATAGTGTGAGGTGGGCCATGTAATCACTGAGCCTACGTGTTTTCACTGCTCTTGCACACATCCGCTGTAAGAATGGAGAAAATTGTAATCTAGTAGTAGTACCTCCTTTCACCGAAAGCGTGGGACATCTAGCAGTCCTACCACCTCAGTAATAAAGAACAATGAGCCGTCAAATCACATAGACCCAGCAGTAAGTTGGACGGACGAAGCAACCATCACTCTTGCGCCAGTGAGAGGTCGCGTCCGCTCTGCCCGGGCATGAATGCGGCACCGATTCTTCAGAGCGGCACTGACGGTTTCGGGCGGAAGCGCGCGCGGGCGATGGAGGGGCTTTGGGTGGGCCAGGCTGGTCAGGAGCGAGCGTGGTAGCTGTCCGCATGTCCCTACCGGACACGCCCGGAAATGAGAGGATGCACCGACTCTCGCGGCTAAAATCGTACACTACACAACATCTCTCTGTAGGAGTAGGTCGATCTGTCGCTCTCTCTAACACACACATGTTGTTAAACACACACACACACACACACGCACGCACGCACCTTGGTCCCGTTGCACCTTCTAACGTGACTTATTACACCTAGACGGAGGGAGTAGTAAGTATACGAGATACGGTGGCACACTGACTTATGTCGAATACAAGTGCCCAAAATTTGTGTGCATGTTATAATAAGGATTCACTTAAAATAGTACGTGAGCGAACAGAGGGATCAATTGGACAGTGTTCCCGAGCAGTAGCGAGATGTGTGAGGTAAGATACACCGCTGGCGCTTTTAATTTTTCTTATTAATTTGTTTGTTTCACCCTCTGACTGGTGGGACCCAACGTACTACGTGGAGAGAGGTAAGGTGACTAAGGCTGCATTATTTCTGCACAACTGTGGATAGTCTTACCACCAAAGCCACATGACACGATTATGATTGAAATCCCAATGACTCCCACACACACACAAAAAACATGGCATGCTCGTCACACGAATGCAGGAATGTATAAAAGGTTATTTCCCTCTCGTTGAACATAATGGGAGGGTTGTGTAGCTGGTTAGCCTGTTCGCTCATCAAACTTGAGGTCTCGGGTTCGATAACTACACTTGAGCATAATTTGTGCCAGGAGGATTCTTTGACTGGTCAAAATGTTTTCTAGGGTTTGCACGCTTCACACTCTCTCTCCAGTATATATATACACGCTGGAGCCTCAGCGCTTGTAGTTGCTCTCTTCACACTCTCTCGCCCTCTCCAGATCTAAACAAGACTTCGTTGGCCTCTATCTCCCCTCACTGCTGCTCAAAGAGCCGGCAGGATCCGTCCGCCGGGAAGGGAAGGAGGCTTAACGCTGTCGCCATCGGCGAGGGACTACCAGCGCAGCTGTTCATTTTCCACCCAGCGGCGGCGCGGCAGGGCCTCCGACCCCTTCTTCTTCGCCGCCGTCCCGTCGCCCACCGAACCACACCCCAAGTACTTTAAGGTATAATTTACTTACTCCACATGCATTGCTCTAGCTGCATGTATACCATGAATCTCGGACGTGGTTCAAAGAGGAAAGGAGTGGGGGAAAGTAGTGGGAAAAGTTGTATATATCATGAATCTAGGACGTGGTTCAAAGAGGAAATGAAGGGGGGAAGTTGTATAGCATGAATCTAGGACGTGGTTCAAAGAGGAAAGGAATGGGGGAAAGTTGTTTCGCATAAATCTAGGATGTGGTTCAAAGAGGAAAGGAAGGGGCGAAAGTACTAGTTCAAAAAGGAAAGGAAGGGACAAGGCTGTAGAGTTTGAGCAGGACTAGATTTGCTGCGCTCACATAGGGAAAGGTGTCTAAAGATAACAAAACTGGGACCAACACAAATATGCTCCTTGGTTGTTTGTTCTTTGTTGCGACAGACTGTGCATGACCACAGTACATCGGTAGATGCACATGGTGATGGTGCGTCCACTTTCCCGTGCAACTCATTAGCTGTTGTTAATCTAAGGCCCTGTTTGGTTAAAAACTCCCTAGTCCCTACCTGCTTGGTTCCAGGGACTAAACATGGACTAGAGGTTATTAAATGACATGCTAAAAGACCATGTTACCCCTAGTAATGAACTAATAGAGACAAGGTGTGATGCGTGGCAGGGGAAACTGTTGGAAAAAGTCCCAAAAAGACTCCCTCGGGGTCTTCTTTCTTTAGTCCCAAATGCCCATTTGTAGTCCCTAAAAGTCCCTCCTGTTTGGTTTAAATGGGACTGACACGGAGTTTTTTAGTCCCTACACCAAAATGTCCCTGTAACAAACACCCTCTAATAATGCCGCTGGAAAATTGATGCAATTCCACAGTTAAAAGCAAATTACATGTTTAACGAATTTTATTGTTAATATAATCTCTATGTTAATATTAATCAATGCCACCGTTTGAGAAATGCTACTGTCTTGCTTTCTTTCCCATTTAGATAAGGTAGATGCTTCTTTTTGTTGGCTTCTGTGTCATCCACCGTTATTGACCACTAATTGTTTCCTTTGCACCTCTGTGTAAACAGGGTTATCTACTTCACCTCGTTGCCACTGTGACCTTTTGTTGCACTGCACAAAACACTTTTGTTTTAAGAGTGTTTTGTGCAGTTCAACCAAAATGTCGCACCGGCAACGTTGCTTGATTGCTTGATCTTAGGGGAACTGCACAAGAGGAGATCTTACTTCCTATCCGTTAAGGCGAATTTGGTTCAGATCTTCTTCTTGTGAGTTGTTTGAATTCCGCATCATGAGAGGTCAGTACTAGCCTTCTTTCACATGATTCTGCAGTGTGCTTTCATATGTTGTGCTACTTGTACGATAATGTTGCTTGATTTTAGTGAACTGCACAAATGGAGACAAGACTTCCAATCTGTATGTGCACCGTAATATCCCATTGAGGTAGGATAAGGATATTTCACAAGGAGTAGTTGAAGGATGGTTGCATTACTCCCCACAAGACCAAACTAACTTCAGCTCAGAAGGACTGACAAATCTCCATTTTTTTGCTGTGATGCGCGAGTACAATGTTGTTCTAGGATTCTTTCTGGTGAGTTCCATTTTTCTAAAAGTGTGCTCTACATGGACCATGTATGTGCCTGTTGAAACTGTCAATTCATAGTACAGTTTGCTTTATACTAATCACTTTTTTGTATTTGTGCAAACAGGGGTGCTCAGCTTGATTTCAATGGGAACTGCACAAAATGTTCATGGATACATCGAATCATTCATTTCCACTACAAGAAAGGAGGTGCCGATAAGTTCAAGGCGTTGCAACATATAAGGGCGAAATCATACAAGCTACGCACGAATTTGGTTGATTTTGGTGGAACTGCACAAAAAGAACAGCTGGTTCATTTAGCACGAGGTGCCATGCCAATGTCCGAACTGATGGCAAATCCTGCCCATTCCACAATCGTAGGCATTTGATATTTTGGAATGGGACAACCTTGTCAAATTTTGCTCATCGATTTTAGCAAGACAAGCGTTTGATATTTTCGAATGGGACGCCCTTTGCTATCAGCAGCGTCGATCAATTTTTTCTTTATTCTTTAGTTGTGAAGTAAATATTGCCTCTGACATGTGAGTAGCTGAGATGCATAATCATCGATTGTTTTGAATTTTCTCTATGAATTGCCAGGCCTGTGTGTTTGATTGCAATGTATAGAAACGCTAAAAAGCTGCTCAAACTCTTTGTACTCCTTCTGTTCCTTTTTACTTCGCACATTGTGAAAGTGCATACTTTTTTGTATAAGATTGGTCAAAGTAGAGATACTTTAACTGCAGACAAAACTTGTATGCAGACTAGAAAGGACTGGAGGGAGTACATGTGAAACTACAGCATACGAGGTGATCACCCTGGGAATAATGCTAGTACGTATTGTTTTGCATGTTCATCCAATGCCAGTGATACAGGAATTCGAACTAATCAAAATAAATTCATTCATACACGGTCGGATTTCATATAAACATGCCGGATTTCATTACATTTCATACATTCTTCAACTAAAAAGGGGTGCGCTGGAGGTATAATTAATTAACCAAAGCTACCCACCTGTGTCCCGCTGAGCCGAACAGAAGCTTCAGTGACTTAACTGCAGGTGCAGTTGCATAACTGACATGTGGCCTGTTGGGCCCACGTGTCAGTCAGCCAACTGGACCAGCAGTTAAGTAGAAGCAGCATTCTTCTCCAGCACAGCTCTCTGACTCCACGTCGCCGCCAAGAAGCTAACCGGCCGTCAATGGTCAACCCGCCTAGCTTAGCTTCAACCGGAGGGTAGTAGCGGTGGCCTTACTTGGACCCTAGCGGCGGTGACCTACCGTGTTCTACTCTTCCTCGTTTTCTGTGTGGCACGGCCTCGTTGGCAGCGGGGCGGGGCCTCGGCGGAGCCGGCGATGTCCTCTATCTCGTTGCCGGCGGGCGGCGCCTCAGCGGAGCGGTGGAAATCCTCCCCCACGTTGCCGGCAGGGTGGGGCCTCGGCTGAGCCGGCGATGTCCTCTGCCTCGTTGTTGGCGGGGCGGGGCCTCGGCGGAGCCGGCGGTATCCTCTGCCTTGTTGTTGGCGCCGCCGGGCCTCGGCGGAGCGGGGACACGTCGGAGCCGGCATTGTCCTCTGCCTCGTCCTCGGTCTCGCCAAACAGCGCCTCGCCCGCTTCATCGCCCGCTTCATCGCCCTCTTAGCTAGCCTCTTTGTAGGCGGCCGCAGCCTCCGCCACCCGCATGCGGTACCGCCAGCGCTCGAGGCGGCCCTTGCGGGCGGAGCGGTACGAGTCGAGCAGCGCCTCTTGCTCTGCCCGCTCCGCGGCGATCTGCTCCTCCGCCTACAGGTGCTCCTGGAGGAGATGGTGGTTGTAGGCGGCGTCGGCCTGCGCCTCCTGAAACTGCTCCTCACGCATCTGCCTCACCCTGTCCATATATTGGGCATGGGCCTCGCCGATGGTCATGGTGCAATGCATCGGGGAGGATGGCGCGGAGGAGGGGGTTGGCGCTAGATCGTCGACTACCATGTTCTCCATTGGGACGTCGTCGTCCTCCGGCTGCCAGCCGGCCAGCCGGTCGGCAGCAATGGCTGCCATCTCCTTGTGGTCCGTTGTCCGCCCGTCCCGAAGAGCGCTAGAGCGCGAGGAAGCCATGGTGGGCAGTAGTGGTGTGGACAGGAGAAAGGGAACGGATGCGGATGACTGCGGCTATGGCCGGCGCAGCAGTTTATATAGCAATGGTGGGCGGGCGGAGGGACAGACATGTGGCGCCGGAGTAGCCGCCTCGGCAACCGCATATTATTAATGTGGGTGGCAGATGGACGGACAGATGGCACTTGTGTCGTTTGAAGGCGGAGCAATCGCCTGCACCGGGAAGCAGGGCGGGCGGCGCTGACTGTTTCGGGCATAAAGCGCGCGCGGTCGAGGAGATGACTTTACTTGGAGAGGATGACAATGGGGACCCACCAGGTCCATAGGCTCACGTACGCAAGTGCCTCCTTATTATATATATATATAACTATAATTTATTTTTCTTCCTCCTGGTTTCCTGACATCACGGTCCCACACCATTGTCAACCTATGTAGTAGTCAATAAATGAGAGAATTGCACAAGAAGCGGCCGACAGCTGGGACCAAGCAGCTCGAGCAGTATTTGTGTTTTTGAGGTGTGAGCACTGCAGAGTTTTTCTATGTTTAGCCCAGATATTAATTTTTCTCCTCTGAACAACAACGAAAACATCGCTGCAGGTATTAACTGGGCGGCCTGTGGCCCATCTAGCCCATGCCAGATATCCAGCCCAGGTATTAATTTTTTTCAAGCTGAAAATGGCTAGCCCAGCTATACTTTTTTTTAGGAATACCCAGGCAAGGTCAAGTTGTTATTCTCTGCCCCGCTGGGCTGCAAATCTTTCCTAGGAGAGATGCATTAGGCTTAACAAGAAAATGGGCTTTAAGAAATAATAAATGGGATGTAATTATAAAAACTGCGCAGTAACTATAAAAAAATGCACCAAACACGTGATTACTTTATAAAATATTATTTTTGGATATTGAAAATTTTAATTTCATTAATTGTTGCGAGCGCAATGTTTCGTTGGATTTTTACGTAATATAAATTTATATTGAAATTGTATTTAATCTGACTAGAAATTTCGGGATAAAAATATTTCGGATCCCATCAAAATGTGGGAAATTTTATTGAATTCTGTTTTGAACGGTTGGTTGAAATGGGCTGTACTTTTAAGAAACTGTAAATGGGCTGTAGTAAATTACATTAGAATTCAAAAATGGGCTACACATTCTTACAAATCTCAAATGGGCTATAAGTTCTCTGCCACACACTTCTGGCCTTACTAATTTGACGCGTCCCCTAAAAAAACAGAGTTGACGCGTATGCAAGGCTTTGTCAACTTATAGTCAACACACCGTTCTAGCAGCAGTGGCCGTTGGATGTCCATCCAACAGATGCCATGCTTCTTCTTCAATCTCGGATATTCTAGCTTCACCCGCCCAAAAAATGATTCCTCCCCCTGACATCTAGGGCGCACCGTTCCGAAAGTTGACATGTGGGCCTACCAAGCTGATCTGCATGCATTCAATAAAAAAGTTGACGTACCAAGGGCTTTGTCAACTTAGTCAATATAAATGATTCTAGCTGCAGTGACCGTATGATGTCCATCCAATGGCCGTCGTGCTTCTTCAACCTCTGGTCTTCTTCCTCCAGCCGCCCAAAGCAGCCGGTCGTGCGGCCTGCTCCTGCCTCCCGTGGTCGGCTGTGCTGCCGCGGAGGCCTCACCGCCCCTACTACTCCCATCGCTGGCTAGGCCATCCCTCCACTCACCCACACCCCCTATTATTCTGCGGCGACGGCAGCCTCACACCGCGGCCGAACCAGTGAACGCTCGTACTCCTCTCCGCGTGGGCATCCATTGTCGTGTCTTGCCTGGCTCGGCGTCATCCCCTTCCTAGGCCTCGCCGTCGTCCACTGCCGTGGTGCTCTCCGCGCGGCGTGGTCAATGTGGTCAATGACCGACTTCCATCGGAAGTGTACTGTACGTGGAGAGGCTGACAGCTGGGTCCACGGCAGCCGCAAGGAAGTGCCTCCTTATTACACGGAAAATAATTATTCCTCCACCTGACAGCGGGGACCCACCGGACGGGCCACCAGTATTTTGCAAAAAAATTGTTTCCCCTGACTGCTGGGACCCACCGGATGGACCACCGTATTTCGCAAAAAAACGTTCCCCCGCTGTCAGCTCGGACCCACCGGAAGTGCCTCCTTATTACGCACAAAAAATGAATACTCCCCCGGCTAGCTGGGACCCACCTTGGTGGGAGGCTGACTTGTGGGCCTACTAAGTTGACGGGGACGAAGGGCTTTGTCAACTTAGTCAATATGAATGATTCTAGCTCCAGTGACCGTACGATGTCCATCCAACAGCCGTAGTGCTTCTTCAACCTCTGGTCTTCTTGCTCCAGCTGCCCAAAGCAGCGCCGGTCGTGCCGCATGCTCCTGCCTCCCGTGGCCGGCTGTGCTACCGCAGAGGCCTCACCGCCCCCTACTATTCCCACCACTGGCCAGGCCCTGCGGCGACGGCAGCCTCACACCGCAGTTGAACCAGTGAACCCTCGTACTCCTCTCCGCGCGGGCTTCCACTGCCACGTCTTCCCCGGCTCCGCGTCGTCCCCTTCCTAGGCCTCGCCGTCGTCCACTGACGTGGTGCTCTCCGCGCGGCGTGGTCAACGTGGTCAAGGAACGACTTCCATCGGAAGAGTACTGTACGTGGAGAGGCTGACAGCTGGGTCCACGGCCACAACCCAGTTTTTTTGTGATTTGCCAAGTAAGTCGCTTTTGTCAGGCCTGTTGGGCTGCAAATCTTTCAAGAAAAGGAGAGCTTTCATTCGGCTGGCCGAGAAAATGGCCCATCAGTAATGAGAAATGGGTTGTGCATTTTTAAAACACATCAAACCGGCAATTATTTTCAAATATCTCTTTTTTCATTTCAAGATTTTAAATTACATTAATTTTTATATGTGGAGAATTTGTTGGATTTTATATTGATATACATTTATTTTTAAAATCAGTTTGAATGTGAGTCAAAATTTCGGGATTAAAAATAGTTCGGACCGCACCAAAATATGCAAAATTTTGTATAATTTTTTAACCGTGGCCACAATATGGGATGTAATGCTAACAAAAAGAATACGGGCTCCAAAAAAATCTTAAAAATTAGCAAATGGGCTGTAAATTATTAGAAATAATGGCAGATGGGCTATATGCTGTTTTCCACAGATTTGAGGCTTTCCTAAAAAAAGGTTGACGCACAAGCACTGACTGTTGCATGTCCATCCAATGGTCGTCGTGCTTCTTCAATCTCTGCTCTTCCTGCTCCAGCCGCTCAAACAAGCGCCGGCGGGACTGCCTGCTCCCTCCTCCCCGCGGCCGGCTGTGCTGCCGCGCAGGCCTCACCGCCCCACCGTACTCCCATCGCTGGCCTAGCCATCCCTCTACTCACCCACACCTGCTGTTATTCTCCGGCGACGACAGACGAACCAGTAAACCCTCGTACAGTCGTAATCCCCTCCGCGTGGGAAACAACTACCGAGTCTTCACTGCCTCCGTGTTGTCCTGTTCCTAGGCCTCGCCATCGTCCACCGCCGTGGTGCTCTCGGCGCGGCGTGGTCAATGTGGTCAACGACCGACTTCCATTGGAAAAGTACTGTGCGTGGAGACGCTGCCAGCTGGGTCCACGGCGGCAGCAAGGAAGTGCCTCCTTATTACGCGCAAAATAATTATTCCTCCACCTGACAGCGGGGACCCACCGGACGGGCCAACGTATTTCGTGAAAAAATCGTTTCCCCCCTGACTGCTGGGACCTACCAGCTACACCTTCGCACGCAAGGAAATGCGTCCGGGCAAAAAAAAACGGTTCGCCCCCCTGACTGCTGGGACCCACCACCTACATCTTCGCACGCAAGGAAGTGCCTGACAGTCGGGACCCACCTAGTCGAAGCATACGTAGCGTTGTCATTCTGGTCGCGAACGTGTACGTACATATATACTGGTGGATGTAGAGGCGCGCACGTAGCATGTACACGTACGTACAGCGGCCAGGGTGCAACAAAGAAAACACGGCCACGTATGTGTACATACGGCCAGGGTCTCGAACGCCTACTCGCACATACGTACGGCGAGGGCGCGTTGACATGGCTGGGTCGGAACGGAGAAACAACATCGTCGTCGTGTTCATGGGGAGGCAACGGAATGCGTCGTGTTCATCGGGAGGCAACGGAACACGTGGGAGACAACTGGCTGGGTCGGAACGCAATGCGTGGTCGTGTTCATCGGGAGGGCTTGGACGGAACAGGCGATGGAGACGAGGCCTGGCATACCGCAGAACGGAGGAAACGGCCTTGTGTTCGACCGGCCATGTTCGAAACGGGATCCTATTCATCGGGAGGGGTCTGGCGTACCGCAAAACAGAGGAAACGGACCTCCTACGGTTGAAACGGGGGTCCTGTTGATCGGGAGGGGTGTGGCGTACCGCAAAACGGAGGAAATGGACCTCCTACGGTCGAAACGGGGGTCCTGTTGATCGGGAGGGGTGTGGCGTACCGCAAAACGGAGGAAACGGACCTCCTACGGTCGAAACGGGGGTCCTGTTCATCGGGAGGGGTGTGGCGTACCGCAAAACGGACGAAACGGACCTCCTACGGTCGAAACGGGGGTCCTGTTCATCGGGAGGGGTGTGGCGTACCGCCAAACGGGACTCCACGGGATACTGTTCATCTCCACCGTCGACCTCCTCCAGCCTCCACGGGCTACCGTCGACCTCCTCCAGCCTCCACGGGCTCCTGTTCATCCAGCCTCCACCGCGCGCTACTCCACCGGCTACTGTTCAACCACCCCTCCACGGGCACCCCTCCACCGTCTACTGTTCATCCAGCCCTCCACACCACGGGGTCCTGTTCAACCACCCCTCCACCGTCTACTGTTCATCCAGCCCTCCACCACACCACGGGGTCCTGTTCATCCAGAGGCAACGCCACCGCTCACTGTTCATCCAACCCCCCCCCCCCCCGCAACGCTCACTGTTCATCCCAGAGGCAGCATCGATCGGCTTCAGTTAGCAGCAGTAGCGAAGGAATCGCTCGATCGGGTTTAGTTAACAGCCATCGATTGATCGCTCGGGTTCCGTAACGCGTAGCCTGCAGTGCAATCGCTCGGGTTCAGTTAGAGCCCAACGCCTCACTCGGGTTCAGTTAGAGCCAACGCCTCGCACACACGCGCGTACGTGTACGAGAGAAACGCGCATCGCTCGGCCCCCGACCTCCCACCGTAACCGGGAACTCCCCGAAATTTTCCTCGCCCTCGCTTCTACCATGGTTTTTTCCGTCATGGACGGCCCAAAGAATGTCATGCAGCTGCGTCTCCGGCCCGCCCAGGACGAAAAGCCCATTTTTTGTCATGATTTTTTGTCATAGAAGTAGGAGCCCACCACATCTATGATGATACCGGGTTTTGTCAGAATTATCGTCATAGAAGTGTCATATGTACGACAGAAAAAAAATCGTTCGGCTCAAAATGTCACAGATGTGTCTTTTTTTGTAGTGTTGGCACGCAAGGTAAACTATTATAAACTCCTAGCTAATTAAGCATGGCATAAGCAACATAATCTCTAATTGTCATTGCAAACATCTTTATTCATAATAGACTGAATCAGGAATGATGAACTAATCATATTTACAAAAACAAGAGAGGTCGAGTTCATACCAGCTTCTCTGATCTCAATCAGTCCATCATATATCGTCATAATTGCCTTTCACTTGCACGACCGAACGGTGTGAATAATAATAATAGTGCACCTGCATTGGACTAAGCTGGATTCTGCAAACATTTAATTCAAGGAAGAAGACAAAGTAATATGGGCTCCTGGTTAAATCAACAACAATGCATATAAGAGCCACTTGAACAATTTAATTATGGTCTTCTCCTCTCGACCCCCGAAGAAAAGAAAGGAAATAAAACTATTTACACGGGAAAGCTCCCAACAAGCAAAAGAAGAACGGGAAATATTTTTGGGTTTTCTTTTAATTATGACTTGTACAGCAAGAAAATAAACTAGCTAAAAGCTACTACTAATTTTTTTCTTAAGGTTTATCGAACACACAAGAAGAAAGCATAAAAAGGAAAATAAACTAGCATGGATATTACAGTGAAAAAGTATGAGCACCGACATCTAGCAATGAGTGTGTAAACATGAATGTAATGTCGGTGAGAAATACGTACTCCCCCAAGCTTAGGCTTTAGGCCTAAGTTGGTCTATTGCCATGGCTGGCCTGGCGGAAATCCGAAGTTGTAACTGGGGTCGTATTGAGATGCAGCGGCTATTGCGTCGTGGGATGCAGCTTGGAGGCGGGCTGTCTCCGTCCTCCTCTTATACTCGTCCGCCTCCTCTCTGGTTATAAAATATCTCCCTTTTGCCTGAAAGTCAAAGAAAGTAGGAGCAGGGAGAGGGACGTGATAGGTGCGTCGTTTGTCAAAGATTAGTCGGTACTGGAGGAACTGATCGTTCCTCTCAACAAACTGATGACGAACCATAGCCTCATAATCTAAATAAATAGGAGGCAACTCAGCATCATACTCACGTATGGGTATACCAAGAAAATTAGCTAAACGGGTTGCATAAATTCCACCAAAGAAATCACCATTAAATCTATTATTATGCAACCTACGTGCAATAATGGCTCCCAAATTATAATGTTTATCTCCTAATACAGCGCTCCTGAGAACACTGAGATCAGGGACACACATGTGACATGCTTCATCCTTACCATTTATGCACCTACCTATGAAGAGAGCAAAATAATGTATACGAGGAAAATGAATGCTCCCTATGGTAGCTTGTGTTATATATCTAGACTCCCCCACAGTTATACTAGCAAGAAAATCTCTAAATTCAAATTTGTGAGGCTCACTAGTGCTACCCCGTTGTGGAAGTTTGCAGGAAGTGCTAAAATCCTCTAAGTCCATAGTATAAGAATTTTCATAAAGATCAAACAGGACAGTTTGAGAATTGCGTGATGATGAAAATTCAAACCTCCTCACAAAAGAATCAGTGAGATAGTGGTACTGACGGCACTTATCTGCCTCGAAGCTCACAAGATCAGCGTTACACACATATGTGTTAAATCCTTCCTTGATTCCTGCTCGATCCATGAAGTCCTCTGAAGGCCATTCACAAGCCCACACTTGAGCTTCCCTTGGTAGTTCATCATCGGCATCGCGCATTGCGAGCCTGGGTCCTTGCTTCCTTGAAGGGCCACCTTGGTACATTTTCCTAAACATATTTCTTCCTCTGAAAAATTTCTGAAATTTTTAGTAACTTCTAATACAAGTGCACCAAGCTCAACAAAATTGATACCGACTACTCCCACAAGCGCCCAGAGACTATATCATGCATTAGAACTACCTGGGACCATATAAATTTGACATGCAAGCTCAAGAACAGGGTCACCTAGGCAAAACAAATTTGCAAAGGATAAAGCACTAGAACAAAAACTAATTGCACCACTGGAGGAGTCACATACTAAGGAACAATCCCCCAAAGCAGTTTTGTGAGAGGTGCTTTGAGCAAGGAGATCGAAAATAGCAGCAAAATGAGCTAGAACTCGTGCTTGAGCTGGTTGGTGATTTTTTGGGGAGGAAGAAGGAGTGTGTGGTGGCTGGAATAAGTGGAGGGGAGCCACCATGGGCCCACGAGGCCGGGGGGGCGCCCGGGGGGTGGGCGCGCCCTGGACCCTCATGGCCAGGTGCCAACTCCCGCTGATGTGTTCTCAGTGCCAGATATTCTATAATATTCCAGAAAAAATCATATTTCAATTTCGGGGCATTTGGAGAACTTTTATTTTTAGGGTATTTTTTTATTGCACGGATAATTCAGAAAACTGACAGAAAGTACTAATTTACTTTATTTCAACTAAATAACAGAAGGTAAAAGGAGGGTACAGAAGGTTGTGTTTTCTAACTTCATCCATCTCATGCTCATCAAAAGGAATCCACTAACAAGGTTGATCAGGTCTTGTTAACAAACCCATTTCGAATAACATGAAACCGGAGAAATTTCGAATAACACTATGTTACCTCAACGGGAATATGCACATCCCCAATAATAAGAATATCATATCTCTTTTTGACAGTAGGTAGAGGAAATTCAAAACCTCCAAAAATAATCGATGGAATATTTCCAATAGAATTGATACTGTGGACTTGAGGTTGTTTCCTCGGAAAGTGTACCGTATGCTCATTACCATTAACATGAAAAGTGACATTGCCTTTGTTGCAATCAATAACAGCCCCTGCAATATTCAAAAAGGGTCTTCCAAGAATAATAGACATACTATCATCCTCGGTAATATCAAGAATAACAAAGTCCGTTAAAATAGTAACGTTTGCAACCACAACAGGCACATCCTCACAAATACCGACAGGTATAGCAGTTGATTTATCAGCCATTTGCAAAGATATTTCAGTAGGTGTCAACTTATTCAAGTCAAGTCTACGATATAAAGAGAGAGGCATAACACTAACACCGGCTCCAAGATCACATAAAGCAGTTCTAACATAGTTTCTTTTAATGGAGCATGGTATAGTTGGTACTCCTGGATCTCCAAGTTTCTTAGGTATTCCACCCTTAAAAGTATAATTGGCAAGCATGGTGGAAATTTCAGCCTCCGGTATCTTTCTTTTATTTGTAACAATATCTTTCATATACTTAGCATAAGGATTCATTTTGAGCATATCAGTTAATCGCATACGCAAGAAGATAGGTCTAATCATTTCAGCAAAGCGCTCAAAATCCTCATCATCCTTTTTCATGGATTGTTTGGGAGGAAAAGGCATGGGTTTCTGAACCCATGGTTGTGACGCCCCCGATTTGACCGTACACTAATCATGCACGCAAATGTGTACGATCAAGATCAGGGACTCACGGGAAGATATCACAACACAACTCTAAAACATAAATAAGTCATACAAGCATCATAATACAAGCCAGGGGCCTCGAGGGCTCGAATACAAGTGCTCGATCATAGACGAGTCAGCGGAAGCAATAATATCTGAGTACAGATATAAGTTAAACAAGTTTGCCTTAAGAAGGCTAGCACAAACTGGGATACAGATCGAACGACGCGCAGGCCTCCTGCCTGGGATCCTCCTAACTACTCCTGGTCGTCGTCAGCGGGCTGCACGTAGTAGTAGGCTCCTCCAGAGCCGTAGGAGTCGTCGTCGACGGTGGCGTCTGGCTCCTAGACTCCAGCATCTGGTTGCGACAACCAGGTAGAAAGGAAAGGGGGAAAAGAGGGAGAGAAGCAACCGTGAGTACTCATCCAAAGTACTCGCAAGCAAGGAGCTACACTACATATGCATGGGTATATGTGTAAAGGGGCATATTAGTGGGCTGAACTGCAGAATGCCAGAATAAGAGGGGGATAGCTAATCCTGTTGAAGACTACGCTTCTGGCAGCCTCCATCTTGTAGCATGTAGAAGAGAGTAGATTGAAGTCCTCCAAGTAGCATCGCATAGCATAATCCTACCCGGCGATCCCCTCCTCGTCGCCCTGTTAGAGAGCGATCACCGGGTTGTATCTGGCACTTGTAAGGGTGTATTTTATTAAGTATCCGGTTCTAGTTGTCATAAGGTCAAGGTACAACTCCGGGTCATCCTTTTACCGAGGGACACGGCTATTCGAATAGATAAACTTCCCTGCAGGGGTGCACCACATAACCCAACACGCTCGATCCCATTTGGCCGGACACACTTTTCTGGGTCATTCCCGGCCTCGGAAGATCAACACGTCGCAGCCCCACCTAGGCTCAACAGAGAGGTCAACACGCTAGTCTAAATCCTATGCGTGCAGGGGTCTGGGCTCATCGCCCATTGCACACCTGCACGTTGCGAGGGCGGCCGGAAGCAGACCTAGCCTAGTGGCGTTCCAGTCCAATCCGGCGCGCGCCGCTCCGTCGCCGACGTCAAGAAGAGCTTCGGCTGATACCACGACGTCGAGTGCCCATAACTGTTCCCGCGTAGTTGGTTAGTGCGTATAGACCAAATGGCCAGACTCAGATCAAATACCAAGAACTCGTTAAGCGTGTTAAGTATCCGCGAACGTCGACCAGGGCCAGGCCCACCTCTCTCCTAGGTAGTCTCAACCTTCCCTGTCGCTCCTCCACAAACGTAACAGTCGGGGGCCGTCGGGAACTCAGGCCCACCTCTACTGGGATGGAGCCACCTGTCCTTTCAGCCCCCTCTTCAGTAGCACTTGCGGGTACTCAACGAGCCGACCCGACTTTAGTCACCACATGTGTCATGTATATAGTATATAAGTATATACCCGTGATCACCGCCCAGGTGATCACGGCCCGATAGTATAGCACAGTAGACGGACAAGAATGTAGGGCCACTGATGGAAAACTAGCATCCTATACTAACCAGTAGGATAGCAGGTAAGGGAAACAACTGTAGCAACAATGACAGGCTATGCAACAGAATATGATTAACCGAAAGCAGTAACATGCTACACTACTCTAATGCAAGCAGTAGAGAGTAGAGTAGGCGATATCTGGTGATTAAGGGGGGGCTTGCCTGGTTGATCTGGCAAGAAGGAGGGGTCGTCTTCGATGTAGTCGAACACACGAACATCGGCAGCGGTCTCGGAGTCTACCGGAAAGAAGTAACGCAGGGGGAACACAATAAATAACAGAGCAATCAAATGTAACACAAAGCAAGACGCGGCGATATGTTGTGCTAGGGGTGACCTAACGTAGGAATAGGTGATACCGGCGAAGGGGTCAAACATCCGGGAAAGTATCCCCGGTGTTTCACGTTTTCGGAGGTGAAATGTTACAGGTTTGCTATGCTACGGATGTGTGGCGGGCGAACAGGCTGCGTATCCGGATTCGTCTCGTCGTTCTGAGCAACTTTCATGTAGAAAGTATTTTCATCTAAGCTTCGGTTTATTTTATATGATTTTCTAAAGATTTAATCATTTTCTGATTTTAATTATTTATTTAAATCCGACAATATCCAGAACAGTGCACGCTGACGTCAGCATGACGTCAGCATGACATCAGCTGTCAACGGGGGAGTTGACTGGTCAACTGACGTGTGGGTCCCGTTCGTCATTGACTGTTTAGTCTAATTAGGGTTTAACTAATCTAATTGCTATTTAATTAAACTAACTAGTTAATTAGATTAATTAAATAGGATTAAATAATTAATTAATTAATTATTTTAATTATTATTTATTTATTTATTTATTTTTAATAATAATTTTTTTACTTTATTGTTATTATTAAAACGTTCTGCGGGTGGGCCCGAATGGCAGTGGCCCTAGGGGCCTTAGCGGGCGCCAGCGTTAGCGGGTTCGAGCGCAACGGGCGCCTAGCACCCGTTCGTTCGGGCGCACGCCCAGGGGCGCGTGGGGCGGCGGACCCGGCAGGGCACCGGAGCAGGGGAAGGCCAGTGGCCTGGGGCCGGCGGTGAGGGGCGAAGCGGGAGGGGTGGCGCGGCCAGTGCAGGGTCGGGACAACGGCAGGGAAGCGGCGACGAGCACGGTAGCCAAGGCGAGCCGCGCGGCGTGGGACGGTGATTACTGGCGGCGTAAGCGGACAGGGGAGACCGAAGGAGGCCACGGCGGGTGCGGGCCTCGACGGCCAGAGCGCGGAAGGCCCGCCGGCGCACGCGATGCAGTGGCCGCGCGGGGCGAACGGGGCACGGGCAGCGCGACACGGCCGTATGCGGCGAGAGCGGAGTGAGGGGGGCACGGGGCAGAGACAGGGGCGTGAGAGAGCGGCGGGCAGTGCGTGCGACAAGCTGCAACGGTGAGCGGCAGCGCAGCGAAGAAGCAGCTGCTGCTGCGTGGCGACACGGGCGCGGAGCTCGTCGGAGCAGAGCACAGCAGGAGCGGGCGGGCGGAGTCGGCAGAGCTGTGCGGTGGTAGGGGCGCGGCGTGGTCGTGGTGAGCACGGGGCGAGGGGGAGAGGAGGCCGGGGGCCTCATCCGCGTTTGCTGAGAAGAGGGCGGCGAGGCTCGGGGGCGACCCGTGGGGAGGAGGACGTGGAAGCAACGACGACGGTGATGGCGAAGAGGACGGCGGCGCGGCGATCCGAGCGGCGACGGGGTGACCGGCGTTACGGGCGGCGTCGAGGTCCAGCGGTGGGGCGACATGCGTGGTCGGGCCCCGATCCGATCTGGATCGGGGGAGAGAGGGAGAAAGCGAGTGGGGAGGGGGAGCGAGTGGGGAACGTGGGCTAGGGTTCGGTGGGGGTGGGGGTTAAGCAGGGGGCAGCGGGGGTGGGCCGGCCGGTTGGTTGGTTAGCTGGGCCGGTTGGCCCAGCGGGGGGGGTGTCTTTTATTTTTTTCTTAGCTTTGTTTTTATTTACTTTTCTTTTATTTATTATTTCCTGTTCTATTTTGGATACACCTATTACAGTTTTTATAAAATACAAAACAAACTCCTAAAGTATCGTTATAATATAGGCCACTAGCTTGTTCATGTTTGGTGTAGTAATAATTACTTGATACATTTTTATTATTTAAAAGGTATTTAAATATATTTTTTAGCCACCATTTTCTTTACTTTAGTGCATCTAAATACATTATAAAGGTGTGGTCTCTCCACCAACATGGTCTATGGATTATTTGACACATTAGGAACAATTTAGTTTTGACTTTTGAAAACTTTTACTATTTGACTTTATTTTAAATTTGAATTTGAATCGGTTTCGAACTAACGCAAGACTAGCAACAATAATCAAGTTGACGTGGCATCATTAGCAGAGGGCTACTGTAGCTTAATTATCCGGGCGTCACAATTCTCCTCCACTACAAGAAATCTCGTCCTGAGATTTAAGAGGGGGGATAAGGGGGAAAGGTCTGGTTACGAAATTCTAACAGATCTTCTCAGTCTTGGTTCCTCTTCTCGAAGTGGTCGATCCATTATATTGATGTCTTCATTTTTCTACTTCAGGTCATCAAGATGAAGTCGGCATCCTTTTTTCGGGGGTTCCATCGTACTTACGAAAGAATAAGGGGGGTATTTCGGGAGAACGAACCTGTACAAGGTCGACTATCTGGTCGATAACATCGGGGAAGGTGGCGAAAGGTAACTCTCGAATTGACACTTAAGAAAATATCGAGAGCAAAGTAATGAGGTTTCATGTGAAGTTTTGAGCGAGCAGGCAACTGTTCGATGCCTGAAACAGGGCGTGAAAGAGGCTCAAAGCAATCGGGAATAAGTATTGTGTCTTATACCAGAATAGATCAATAGGCAGGTGGCCCGTGAATTACATACAAAGTCAAGCGCGAGGAATAACTATGGAAACAGGGGGTGTACAGGAGAGTCAAGTTTCGATCCTGTGGAACTGTTGGTTATGGGCCCTCCATGTGGGTTAAAACTAGGGAGGGCATTGTCATCTTGCACAATCATGATAGCAAGGCATGTCAGAGGGTAGCCTATTAGTTATGTCGGCAACAATGCCGGTACCAAGGGCGAGGGACGAAGAGAACCATTTTCCTTCTCGTTGAACGAGGCGGACCATTAGGCAAAGTTCTCGTCCATCGGTGGCTACCGGGATGTCATCAACAATAGTAACAGGGTCTTGCTGACAGAATTGTACACCGAGGTGTTTACATAACCAGGAGAATATTACTGCTTAGATCATATAGAACTCAAGAAGGGTTAAACAAAACAATGGAAAGGAAAATATCATTATCAGATTAAACAGAACAATGGAAAGGAAAATGTGTTTAAACACATATTTCAAGGGTATATTCTTACCAAGGGTAAGCAGAGCATGATATCCATGACGGGATATAACGTAGAAAACCCTTTAGGAAAGAGGAGAGAAATTTGATGCCATTACCCATACAACGGTGTTTGTATAATTGATAAAGAAAGTTTAGCATTGTGCTTCAAATGTTCTTATTGAAATTCGGAGTACCACAGACATGCTTCGAGATAGCATTGACATGGTCTTCAAGCAAAAGACAGACTTGGAATACACAAGGATTCATCAGGAACAACATATAGAATAAGTCTTTCAATCTCCTCATGGAAGAATGGTTAACCTTGCTAAAAAGGAAATTATAACAAAAGGTCCTCTGGCTAGGGGTGCTAAGCAAATACACCACCTTACCGGGTCATATAAAGACCAACATTATAATTCTTGGAAATATGTTCCAACCATCACATCTGACCGAGATTCAGATCTGATTGGTGTCACGATACCTCAGACTTAGGATGCCTGAGAAGAAAAGGAGCGGCACAATTTGACGAGATGACATTGTAAGATTCCCGGGAAATGAACTATGGAAGCGAGTTCCGAAACAAGAGTTCATCATTAAAACAAGGAGAGGTGAGGAGGTGACTGATTGACTCAGTGACAACCCATTGAGATTTCCAAAAGATGGATTTCCACAACTAAGTGAACAAGGAGATAACATTAGCTAGATCGAATTACTTAATGATGTATGCTCGAGGAAAACATACACAGTTAAACATTGGTTGAAATGTGCACCCGAAATATGGGCTAGGTAGCACGATCAATGGCCGAATGATGATTTAATAAGCCATAGACGTAGAATGAAACTATAGACCAATAACTTCAAAGCAATAGGGTTGCTAGGAGTTTAGAATTTACACATCACAGACCATTTGTCGGTATTTCGTTTAGAAACAACACGGGGACCAAGAAAGAATGGTGATGGTGAGAAGTATCACTGTACCAAGAATTCTTAAGAGGTGGAGTAATGCTCACGACATTCTTGACATCAAAGATGGTAATACTCCATGGTAGAACATAACATAAGTTGGATAGCAGGGAAATCAAGATACAACACAAAATATGAACAAGTTTGTGTTGGGGGGAGGCAAGAATGTTGTCGATGATAACACAATTCATCGAGGGGCAAGGATGGTATTTCTCATCCTGAATTTTGACACACAACTTGGAAGAAGTCAAATTGTTGACAATGATCATGACAAATTTGTCGAGAGGTTTTCAAGAAGATGTAATTGATCGACGATGACATCCAGCCAAAGGAATGATGAAAGCGAAAGGTTATTGGAACCACGGTTAGGACACAAACTCGAAATCAAGTTTGCTGTTCAACGAGAAGTGATATGACGAGGAAGATCGATTGTAAGATTAGCTCACTGTCGCAATTTGTGCTCCAGGAAGAAGGACCCGGTAGCACAGTTAAAATTTAGCACGATAATGATATAGCCAATCAGGCTAGGAATGATGTGATTGAGTACAAACTCGCAAGTAAAGAAGATTACTAAGAGTTGTTTAATCACGACGCGGACTCGATTCAGTTATCGATGTCCTTGAGTGTTTAATAAATCGAAGCCCGTGAAAAAAAACTGTAATCAGTGAGAATGTAGTACTTGATGAAGAACTCATAAGAAGTTATGCAGTTCCGTGATAATCTCGAGATACCAGGGGGGTAATACTCGACGACAAACCAAAGTAGAGGTTGGACTGGGGTATTGCTCTGCAAAAGACAAGTGCTTAACTTGTACGAGACATGGTATTTAAAGGAGAAGATGGTCGGAACCACGATTGCAAAAGGCCTGATCCCAGATATAAGATGAACTTATAGCAAGGGAATAATTAATTTAAGAGAAGCTTTTAATGATAAGATCTACATCGTGTCCATGGGCATGAACACAAAGTTCAAGGTCGACTCCCACTTCTCCAATGCATAACCTTTCATTCACTTCTCGCATTCGATAAAGTTGTATGGTAGAAAATTATCTGGTAAAATACTAGAAGGGTATGGCTTGTGAAAACTTTCGGGTTCATACGGTTTTAGGGAAGGTATAGGTTCAATCCATCGGGGCATCTTAGAAACATAGACCTCAAACTTCAAGAGTAAAATCACCAGCTCAAAAGTAGAGTATGGTTATCAAGCAGAGGATACAAATTACCAAAGGCATTATATATCCATGGAAATGATCACAAGGTTGTTGAATAAGAAGGACACTATCAGATAATAACCCAACAAGGGGTCTTGTGGTCTACAACGGAGCTGATGAGAGTATCGGTACTCTATCAGAGGAAGAAGGAACGAAAGGGCATCGGACTATAAAAACAACTGAGTAATTCAAAGCTCAAATGCAAAGGAATTATCATTTCCAAATCAAGGGATCAGAAGCCAATGGTCAGATTAAGAATGGATAAGTTGAATAGACTTAAGGGTACAATCGACGGCAATTTGATTGGTCGATAACCAGTTCACGTTTCAAATGACGTCTGAGCCGGAAGGATGAATTCTAGGCTCTGATTGAGGATTGCGAGCATTCGCAACAAATTGAATCAACAGACTCAAAATGATAATGACAAGAGATGCCAATAAGATTACGAGACTTAAGATTAATCATAATGCAAGTAAGCAAGAATTTCAAGAGCAATAGGCAGCTCAGGATTTTCGGAAGTTCAAATAGTATTTCAAAGACTTCTGTGAATTACTTGAATCAATTGGGGACGAGCGGATACTCGGTAAGTGCAAGAATCATCCGTAGGGGTATTCAGGTGACAAGGAACAACAAGGCAGTAAGTTCAAAGGATTCTTGGAACAACAGAGAGAATTTCGGGGTATCTTGTAATAACAAGAACAACGGGGAAACATTGTATGAATGGCGAGTATACGTGGTTATCCATAGGAGTTTATCGATGGAAGGGAATTGCAAAAGCGATGAACAGAAGTTCTCGGGTTAACAGCGGAGAGTGTCTTCAGGGTCTTCACGTGCAGCAGACGATCATCAGTAATAAGGGGCTCTCCGAGTGAAAGTGATAACGAGATCCTAACGTTAGATTTAGCAAAATTCATTTAACCCGAATAGGAGAGAGATCATAGTCCCAGAGTAAAGGTCGAGGAGTAAAATATCCTAATACCACCCAATGGCGACGTGGGCCCGTAAGCCACACAGCCATGTTAGTAAAAGTTTTTCAATGACTAGACTGGACTTCGGCCAAGGAGTTGGAAAGGGGGATTCCTACAGGCAGTTGGCTCTGATACCAACTTGTGACGCCCCCGATTTGACCGTACACTAATCATGAACGCAAATGTGTACGATCAAGATCAGGGACTCACGGGAAGATATCACAACACAACTCTAAAACATAAATAAGTCATACAAGCATCATAATACAAGCCAGGGGCCTCGAGGGCTCGAATACAAGTGCTCGATCATAGACGAGTCAGAGGAAGCAATAATATCTGAGTACAGATATAAGTTAAACAAGTTTGACTTAAGAAGGCTAGCACAAACTGGGATACAGATCGAACGAGGCGCAGGCCTCCCGCCTGGGATCCTCCTAACTACTCCTGGTCATCGTCAGCGGGCTGCACGTAGTAGTAGGCTCCTCCAGTGCCGTAGGAGTCGTCGTCGACGGTGGCATCTGGCTCCTGGACTCCAGCATCTGGTTGCGACAACCAGGTAGAAAGGAAAGGGGGAAAAGAGGGAGAGAAGCAACCGTGAGTACTAATCCAAAGTACTCGCAAGCAAGGAGATACACTACATATGCATGGGTATATGTGTAAAGGGGCATATAAGTGGGCTGAACTGCAGAATGCCAGAATAAGAGGGGGATAGCTAATCCTATCGAAGACTACGCTTCTGGGAGCCTCCATCTTGCAGCATGTAGTAGAGAGTAGATTGAAGTCCTCCAAGTAGCATCGCATAGCATAATCCTACCCGGCGATCCCCTCCTCGTCGCCCTGTTAGAGAGCGATCACCGGGTTGTATCTGGCACTTGGAAGGGTGTATTTTATTAAGTATCTGGTTCTAGTTGTCATAAGGTCAAGGTACAACTCCGGGTCGTCCTTTTACCGAGGGACACGGCTATTCGAATAGATAAACTTCCCTGCAGGGGTGCACCACATAACCCAACACGCTCGATCCCATTTGGCCGGACACACTTTTCTGGGTCATGCCCGGCCTCGGAAGATCAACACGTCGCAGCCCCACCTAGGCTCAACAGAGAGGTCAGCACGCCGGTCTAAATCCTATGCGCGCAGGGGTCTGGGCCCATCGCCCATTGCACACCTGCACGTTGCGAGGGCGGCCGGAAGCAGACCTAGCCTAGTGGCGTTCCAGTCCAATCCGGCGCGCGCCGCTCCGTCGCTGACGTCAAGAAGAGCTTCGGCTGATACCACGACGTCGAGTGCCCATAACTGTTCCCGCGTAGTTGGTTAGTGCGTATAGACCAAATGGCCAGACTCAGATCAAATACCAAGATCTCGTTAAGCGTGTTAAGTATCCGCGAACGCCGACCAGGGCCAGGCCCACCTCTCTCCTAGGTGGTCTCAACCTGCCCTGTCGCTCCGCCACAAAGTAACAGTCGGGGGCCGTCAGGAACCCAGGCCCACCTCTACCGGGATGGAGCCACCTGTCCTTTCAGCCCCCTCATCAGAATCACTTGCGGGTACTCAACGAGCCGACCCGACTTTAGTCACCACATGTGTCATGTATATAAGTATATAGTATATACCCGTGATCACCGCCCAGGTGATCACGGCCCGATAGTATAGCACAGCAGACGGACAAGAATGTAGGGCCACTGATGGAAAACTAGCATCCTATACTAAGCAGTAGGATAGCAGGTAAGGGTAACAACTGTAGCAACAATGACAGGCTATGCACAGAATAGGATTAACCGAAAGCAGTAACATGCTACACTACTCTAATGCAAGCAGTATAGAGAAGAATAGGCGATATCTGGTGATCAAGGGGGGGCTTGCCTGGTTGCTCTGGCAAGGAGGGGTCGTCACTCCGTAGTCGAACTGGGCAGCAGCAGCGTCGGTCTCGTAGTCTACCGGAAGAAGTACGGAGGGGGAACACAATAAATAACGGAGCAACAAAGCATCACAAAGCATAAGGAGGCAATACGCGGTGCTAGGTTGCCCTAACGGTAGGAAGGTGATACCGACGAAGGGGGAAACATCCGGGAAAGTATCCCCGGTGTTTCGCGTTTTCGGACAGATGAACCGGAGGTGAAATGTTACAGGTTTGCTATGCTACGGATGTGTGGCGGGCGAACGGGCTGCGTATCCGGATTCGTCTCGTCGTTCTGAGCAACTTTCATGTAGAAAGTATTTTCATCTGAGCTACGGTTTATTTTATATGATTTTCTAAAGATTTAATCATTTTCTGATTTTAATTATTTATTTAAATCCAACATTATCCAGAACAGTACAGGCTGACGTCAGCATGACATCAACAGTCAACAGGGGAGTTGACTGGTCAACTGACGTGTGGGTCCCGTTCGTTAGTGACTTTTTAGTCTAATTAGGGTTTAACTAATCTAATTGCTATTTACTTAAACTAACTAGTTAATTAGATTAATTAAATAGTATTAATTAATTAATTAATCAATTAATTAATTATTTTAATTATTATTTATTTATTTATATTTAAAAATATATTTTTTACTTTATTGTTATTATTAAAACGTTCTGCGGGTGGGCCCGAATGGCAGTGGCCCTAGGGGCCTTAGCGGGCGCCAGTGTTAGCGGGTTCGAGCGCAACGGGCACCCAGCACCCAGGGGCGCGCGGGGCGGCGGACCCGGCAGGGCACCGGAGCAGGGGAAGGTCGGTGGCCTGGGGCCGGCGGTGAGGGGCGAAGGGGAGGGGTGGCGCGGCCAGTGCAGGGTCGGGACAACGGCAGGGAAGCGGCGACAGGCACAGTAGCCAAGGCGAGCCGCACGGCATGGGACGGTGATGACTGGCGGCGTAAGCGGACAGGGCAGACCGAAGGAGGCCACGGCGGGTGTGGGCCTCGACGGCCAGAGCGGGGAAGGCGCGCCGGCGCACGCGATGCAGTGGCCGCGCGGGGCGAACAGGGCACGGGCAGCGCGACGCGGCCGTATGCGGCGAGAGCGGAGTGAGGGGGGCACGGGGCAGAGACAGGGGCGTGAGAGAGCGGGGGGCAGTGTGTGCGACAAGCCGCAACGGTGAGCGGCAGCGCAGCGAAGAAGCAGCTACTGCTGCGTGGCGACGCGGGCGCGGAGCTTGTCGGAGCAGAGCACAGCAGGAGCGGGCGGGCGGAGTCGGCAGAGCTGTGCGGTGGTAGGGGCGCGGCGTGGTCGTGGTGAGCGCGGGGCGAGGGGGAGAGGAGGCCGGGGGCCTCACCCACATTTGCTGAGAAGAGGGCGGCGAGGCTCGGGGGCGACCCGTGGGGAGGAGGACGTGGAAGCAACGACGACGGTGATGGCGAAGAGGACGGCGGCGTGGAAATCCGAGCGGCGACGGGGTAACCGAGGCGGAGGCGTTACGGGCGGCGTCGAGGTCCAGCGGCGGGGCGACGTGTGTGGTCGGGCCCCGATCCGATCTGGATCGGGGGAGAGAGGGAGGAAGCGAGTGGGGAGGGGGAGGGGGAGCGAGTGGGGAACGTGGGCTAGGGTTTCGGTGGGGGTGGGGGGTTAAGCAGGGGGCAGCGGGGGTGGGCCGGCCGGCTGGTTGGTTAGCTGGGCCGGTTGGCCCAGCGGGGGGGTGTCTTTTTTTTCTTAGCTTTGTTTTTATTTACTTTTCTTTTATTTATTATTTCCTATTCTATTTTAGTTACACCTATTACAGTTTTTATAAAATACAAAACAAACTCCTAAAGTATCGTTATAATATAGGCCACTAGGTTGTTCATGTTTGGTGTAGTAATAATTACTTGATACATTTTTATTATTTAAAAGGTATTTAAATATATTTTTTAGCCACCATTTTCTTTAGTTTAGTGCATCTAAATACTTTATAAAGGTGTGGTCTCTCCACCAACATGGTCTATGGATTATTTGACACATTAGGAACAATTTAGTTTTGACTTTTGAAAACTTTTACTATTTGACTTTATTTTAAATTTGAATTTGAATCGGTTTCGAACTAACGCAAGACTAGCAACAGTAATCAAGGTGATGTGGCATCATTAGCAGAGGGATACTGTAGCTTAATTATCCGGGCGTCACAATGGTTCTCTTTCTTTACCGTGTTTCCTAGTAACAAAGTCTCTCTTATCATAACATTGATTCTTTGAGTGTGGGTTATCAAGATCAAGAGCAGGTTCAATTTCTACAGCATTACTAGCTTGAGCATCAACATGAACATCATTATTAACATTATCACTAGGTTCATGTGCATTAACAGATTGTGTTTCAGCACCAGAGATAGAGATATCATTGGGATTCTCAGGTGTGTCTACAACAGGTTCACTAGAAGCATGCAAAGTCCTATCATTTTTCTTTTTCTTCTTCTTAGAAGGACTAGGTGCATCAACATTATGTCTTTGAGAATCCTGCTCAATACTCTTAGGGTGTCCCTCTGGATACAAAGGTTCCTGAGTCACTTTACCCCCTCTAGTTGCAACTCTAACAGCATAGTCATTATTCTTATTATTCAATTCATTGAGCAAATCATTCTGAGCTTCAAGTACTTGTTCTACTTGAGTGGTAACCATAGAAGCATGTTTACTAATGAGTTTAAGTTCACCATTAACTCTAGACATATAATCACTCAAGTGTTCAATCATATAAGCATTTTGTTTTAATTGTCTACCAAAATAAGCATTAAAATGTTCTTGCTTAACCATAAAGTTATCAAACTCATCCAAAGATTGGCTAGCAAACTTAGTAGGCGGGATTTTAGCTTTATCATATCTATAGAGAGAATTTACCTTTACTACCTGTGTCGGGTTATTAAGACCATGTATTTCTTCAACAGGCGGTAAATTAAGACCATGTATTTCTTCAAGAGGAGGTAAATTCTTAACATCTTCAGCTTTAATGCCTTTTTCCTTCATAGATTTCTTTGCCTCTTGCATATCCTCAGGACTGAGAAATAGAACACGCCTTTTCTTCAGAGTTGGCTTAGGAGTTGGCTCAGGAAGTGTCCAATTATTTTTGTTGGTCAACATATTATTCAATAGAATTTCAGCTTGATCAGCAGTTCTTTCCCTGAAAACACAACCAGCACAACTCTCCAGGTGGTCTCTGGAAGCATCGGTTAGTCCATTGTAAAAGATATCAAGTATTTCATTTTTCTTGAGAGGATGATCAGGCAAACCATTAAGTAATTGGAGAAGCCTCCCCCAAGCTTGTGGGAGACTCTCTTCTTCAATTTGCACAAAATTATATATTTCCCTTAAAGCAGCTTGTTTCTTATGAGCAGGGAAATATTTAGCAGAGAAGTAATAAATCATATCCTGGGGACTACGCACACAGCCAGGATCAAGAGAATTAAACCATATCTTAGCATCACCCTTTAATGAGAACGGAAATATTTTAAGGATATAATAGTAGCGAGTTTTCTCATCATTAGTGAACAGGGTAGCTATATCATTTAATTTAGTAAGATGTGCCACAACAGTTTCAGATTCATAGCCATAAAAAGTTTCAGATTCAACCAAAGTAATTATATCAGGGTCGACACAGAATTCATAATCCTTATCAGTAACAAAGATAGGTGAAGTAGCATAAGCAGGATCATATTTCATTCTAGCATTCAAAGTTTTTGGTTTCAGCTTAGCTAATAATTTCTTAAGATCACTTCTATCATTGCAAGCAAGAATGTCTCTAGCAGTTTCTTAATCCATAACATAGCCCTCAGGCAGAACAGGCAATTCATATTTAGGGGGAGAATATTCATCATCAATTTCATCAATATTATTAGTTTCAGTGATTTCATTCTCTCTAGCCCAAGCAAGTTGTTCATCAAGAAATTCACCAAGTGGCACAGTAGTATCAAGCATAGAAGTAGTTTCATCATAAGTATCATGCATAGCAGAAGTGGCATAATCAATAACGTGCGACATATCAGAATTAATAGCAGAAGCAGGTTTAGGTGTCGCAAGCTTACTCAAAACAGAAGGTGAATCAAGTGCAGAGCTAGATGGCAGTTCCTTACACCCCCTCGTTGTTGAGGGATAAATTTTAGTTTTCTCGTCTTTCAAGTTCTTCATAGTGACCAGCAGATATAAATCCCAAGTGACTCAAAGAATAGAGCTATGCTCCCTCGCAACAGCGCCAGAAAATAGTCTTGATAACCCACAAGTATAGGGGATCGCAACAGTTTTCGAGGGCAGAGTATTCAACCCAAA
Organism: Triticum aestivum; assembly: GCF_018294505.1. Lineage (NCBI taxonomy): Eukaryota > Viridiplantae > Streptophyta > Magnoliopsida > Poales > Poaceae > Triticum > Triticum aestivum. The sequence continues at coordinate 125,587,589 of NC_057805.1, read as the reverse complement.
TTTATTGATTCGACACAAGGGGAGCCAAAGAATATTCTCGAGTATTAGCAATTGAGTTGTCAATTGAACCACACCTGGATAACTTAGTATCTGCAGCAAATTATTTAGTAGCAAAGTAATATGGAAGTAACGGTAACGGTGATAAAAGTAAAAGTGGTAGTTTTGCAGTGATTGTAACAGTAGCAACGGAAAAGTAAATAAGCGAAGAACAATATGTGAAAAGCTCGTAGGCATTGGATCAGTGATGGAGAATTATGCCGGATGCGGTTCATCATGTAACAGTCATAACATAGGGTGACACAGAACTAGCTCCAATTCATCAATGTAATGTAGGCATGTATTCCGAATATAGTCATACGTGCTTATGGAAAAGAACTTGCCTGACATCTTTTGTCCTACCCTCCCGTGGCAGCGGGGTCCTAATGGAAACTAAGGGATATTAAGGCCTCCTTTTAATAGAGTACCGGACCAAAGCATTAACACATACTGAATACATGAACTCCTCAAACTATGGTCATCACCGGGAGTGGTCCCGATTATTATCGCTTCGGGGTTGCCGGATCATAACACATAGTAGGTGACTTTAGACTTGCAAGATAGGATCAAGAACTCACATATATTCATGAAAACATAATAGGTTCAGATCTGAAATCATGGCACTTGGGCCCTAGTGACAACATTAAGCATAGCAAAGTCATAGCAACATCAATCTCAGAACATAGTGGATACTAGGGATCAAACCCTAACAAAACTAACTCGATTACATGATAAATCTCATCCAACCCATCACCGTCCAGTAAGCCTACGATGGAATTACTCACGCACGGCGGTGAGCATCACGAAATTGGTGATGGAGGATGGTTGATGATGACGACGGCGACGGATTCCCCTCTCCGGAGCCCCGACCGGACTCCAGATCAGCCCTCCCGAGAGAGTTTAGGGCTTGGCGGCGGCTCCGTATCGTAAAACGCGATGAATCTTTCTCTCTGATTTTATTCTCCCCGAACATGAATATATAGAGTTGGAGTTGGGGTCGGTGGAGCACCAGGGGGCCCACGAGGCAGGGGGCGCGCCCCCACCCTCGTGGCTAGGGTGCGGGCCCCTTGGCCTTGATTCTTTTGCCAGTATTTTTTATTGTTTCCAAAAATAAACTCCTTGAAGTTTCAGGTCATTCCGAGAACTTTTGTTTCTGCACAAAAATAACACCATGGAAATTCTGCTGAAAACGGCGTCAGTCCGGGTTAGTTCAATTCAAATCATGCAAGTTAGAGTCCAAAACAAGGGCAAAAGTGTGAGGAAAAGTAGATACGACAGAGACGTATCAGAGCGCAGCCGGCTGGAGAGGCTGGAGCAGGAGATGAAGGCAGAGAAGGCCGAGCTGGCAGCCAAAGCGAAGGTCCTGGCTGAGGACAGCGTGGCCTTCAAGTCCCTTGAGGAGAAGTCCCGTGTGGCGCTACGGGCACTCTACGAGAAGGGCTTGCAGGAGCCGCTGGCGACAGACGACGAGGGCCCCGCCCAGCTGCTCCCTCATCTTGTTGCAGCGCTCGTGGACGTCGTCAACGGGATCGGCCCCTTGGTGGAGGGGGAAGCCCGTGCGCTCTCCTCATCTGCGCTGACGCGCGTCTTCAGCCACCTCCATCTTCGTGATCCTGATGCCGACCTGGACGAGCTGCTCGAGCCCGTGGATGATGAGCACTGCGCAGCCGCTGCCGAAGCCGTGAAGAGCTGGGTGGAGGCTTTGCTGACGAAGTTCCGCGCCTTCGACCCTGCGCCCTCTCCAGATGGTCCCGCCGAACCTGCGACGTCGGCGGGCGGCACGGGTGAGGGCAATGTCATCGTGGAAGGGGCACCCCTTGCAGGTGACGGCGGTGTCCAAGGATGACGAGATGGCTAGCTGGCGGCTCCTTTTCTTGCTTTGCCTCTGCAATAGGCACCATGCCTCGTGGAGGCGTTTAAACTTGTGTTTGGTATTTGAAGAACAGTATGTTTTGTAATATTTGTTAGAGATTTTCGCGATTTCCTTCCCGTTTGCCTGGTGTTCTACGTCGACAGGGCCCGACCCCGCGCATACCTCAGCCGCCGTTGGGCCGTCTAGATCACCGGGACGGTAAAAGGGGTGAGGGGCTACGTGGCCAGTTAGGCTCCTGAGTCGCGATGCTCAGGAGTCCCCCTTGACGTGCAAACGGCCTGCAGGAAGAAACCGATGAAGTAGGTCTTAGGGTTCTACGTCGGCAGGGCCCGACCCCGCGCATAGCTCAGCCGCCGTTGGGCCGTCCAGATTACCAGGACGGTCCAACCGGTGAGGGGCTACGTGGCGAGTTAGGCTCCTGAGTCGCGATGCTCAGGAGTCCCCCTTGACGCTCAAACAGACCTTCATACTTGTCCTCGCCGAGGTCCCGCTCGCGAGTGGTGCGTGACGACCAGATCCGAGGGACCTGGCAGGGCAGCGTACGCTAGGCAGGGCATAAGCGTAGCCCCCGTGCCCATCCCCCTCGCATGACTCTCCCGAGGGGAGAGTGTTGCGATGAGGCTGGACACTGAGCCGGGTGGCTCCCTGAGGTTGATACGGCCGTGGGGCCACCCTCAGTTGTTTATCACCAGCGCGGAGCATAGCGCTTCCGCACTTGCACGGGCATAGCCGCTCCTCGACCGTGTCGACTACCAGCATGGAGCATGGTGCTTCCACTGGTGTGTGGGTGAGGGCTCCCTCTGAGTGGAGCCCCCGGGCGTGTACAGCCCCACCCTGACACGTGGCTTGCACGACAGGGCTAGACGAGGTGTGTCTAGGCACTCGTGAGCTAGCGCGGGACTCACGAGGCCCTACCCCAAGGCGGGTTGCACCTGGTCCTGGTTCTTGATAGCTTCGTTGATCCTGCGAGATGGTTAGGTAACCTGCGCCGGACGAATTTCCTGAGGCGATCCCATGAGAAGGCCAGACACCAACGACCCCAGGAGGTGACGTGAACGAGGCCGGCCCGCCAGACAGAGCTCAGTCGTTGGGTTTATCGACGCTGCAGGGATGCACCCGAGCACAGACGCCGTGCCGAGCCTACTCATGCGAGTAATCCTAAGGGAAAACAACCGGCGTGTGCCTCCCGTGGTAATGAGGGTGGTCACGGGTGGTGTATCGATGTACCAGATAAGCAGGTGACAACCATAGGTAACTTATGCAAGGAGAAAAGCTAGCTTAGGATAGATGTAAGAACGATACATGCCACTGGGATGGACCCGAGCGGCCTGGGGATGATGCAGCCCAAGGGGCGCCCCCAACAGAGTAAGCTAAAGACGCAAAATGATACACATCGCGGGGGCAGGCCTGTGCGACTTGGGAATGATGCAGCCCGAGGGGCACTCCCAGGTGAGTAAACTGGAAAATGTCACATGGTTCTGTTGTCGAAGGGGTGTTGAGGTAGCTGAAGGTGCGTGCTGGAGAAGCCGCTCCTCATGAGCCACCAGGGCCCTGAACCTCAGGAGGCTCTGAGGGCTCGGGTGGTTCCTTGAGGGTCGTCACCATTCCTGCCAGGACTGCATGATGCCTGGCCTCCTGAGCCGCTAGGATGCTCCGTAGATGACGCTGGTAGGTGACAGCTGCATTCGGCAAGCCAAACGACATGCGAACGTAGCTGTGAGGTGGACCCTCGCACGGCCAGCGCGCGAAGGCCAGAAGCGCTCCTGAGATGCGGCCATGTTGAGCCCTGGAATGTCGACGCAGACGCGCAGCCCGCCGTCCTCGCCAGGATGGGGGGCTGCGCCTGGTGGTGGGTGGCGGTCGCCGCGTACAGTCCTTGCTTCCTGAAGCTCCTGGATTGCCTGGGTGATGAACTCCTGAGGACTTGGCGCTCCTCGCCTCGTGCTTTCTTGAGGGAAACATGCAGCAAAGCACGCCTCCACGTGATACCCGAGCGCCTCCCTCGTGACATTGGCTAGGTCTAAGGCCCTCCAGAAGAGAGCCCCCGAGCCCAGCCTGAGGAGGGCGCTGGGCGCGCCTTCCTATGCGAGGGAGGGAGGCGCCCCGGCTATGGGCGCAGATCTTGAAGTGGTATCGCTGGAGACACCGCTTCCCTGAAGCACTGGGTGGAGCAGCTACTTCTTATTCTTGGGGATGGCCTCAGGAGGGTACAAGGTGCCTCGGTTGTCGGGGTCTTCGATTGCTATGGCTTGGAATGCGCGCTCAAGGGAGCACACCGCATCTCTTTCGTCACACGGGACCGCGACGATGCCGCCACTCCCCGGCATCTTGAGGACGTTGTAGCCGTGGCGGGTCACCGCCATGAACTTGGCCAGCGCTGGGTACCCGAGGATGGCATTGTACGGCAGACGGATGTGGGGGACGTTGAAGTCAATGAGCTCGGTGTGGTAGTTGTCGCGTTGGCCGAAGGTGACAGGGAGGCGGACCTGCCCTATCGGGGTGGTGGAGCCGTCGGTCACTCCTGAGAAAGGCTTGGTAGGCTGTAGCTGATCGTATGGCACTTGGAGACTATCGAACGTCTCAACGGACAGGACATTGAGCCCTGCACCACCGTCGATGAGGGTCTTGGTTACTTGGACTTTGCTGATGACGGGTGAGCAAAGCATCGGGAGGGCACTAGCAGTGGCCGTGCACATGAGCTGGTCCGTTGAGCTGAAGGTGATGGCACACTTAGACCACCTGAGTGGGCGCGTGGCCTCGAGCTTGGGAAGGGCCGCGTTCACCTTGCGATCAAACTGCTTGAAGACGCGCTGGGAAGCAGGGGCCTGAGCACCGCCCAAGATGCAAGTGATAGCGCGCGGCTTCTAGAAGCCCCCAGCCCCCTCGTCCTGATGGTGGTCGTCGTTCTTTCTTGGCGGCGGTGGCAGCGGAGGAAGGCTAGGATTGCCCTAGGGGTGGTCCTCACGAGGCTGGTCCCTCCAGGCGCCGTTGCGAGGCTGGTCCTGCCAGCTGTCCTCGCGGGGCTGGTCGCGCCATTCCTGGCGGGGGCTGCGGTTGTCCCAGGTGCCTCCACCTCGTCCTCCTCCTCGCCCGTAGCCCCGGCCGTTGCGCTCGGGGCGTCGGCCGAAGCGTCCATCTTGAATGGCCCTGAGCTCTTGGCAGTCAATGGTGTTGTGGCTGTGTACGTTGTGGAAGGCGCAGAACGGACGGCTGCCCTTAGACGACTCGGGGTGGTACCGGCCGCGCTTCGTATCTGGCACCACCGCGAGCACGGCTACCCCCTTGCGCTTCACTGATAATCCCCAAGTGCAGGGAATCATCGTAGCAATTTCCAAAGGTGAAAGTGATAAGTATGGAGTGTTGAACCCAAAAGGAGCTAAAGGTAAGATCAATATTCTCTCAAGCCCTATCTGCCACTGATACGACTCTACGTACACCGAACGTTTGCTTCCAACTAGAAACGAGAAATAAAACTATGTTGTGGGTATGAATAGGATAACTTTGAATGATATCGGAGAGCTAAAATATAAAAGTAGGTGCTGTTATCGTAAAGTTAGAATATATTACTAAATATTATAAATAGTGAGTGTGGAATAATGGTGGATCGGTGTGCGGAATTGTCCTAGGCAATTGTTAACAAGACCGATAGTCGTCATTGCAATTTCATATGAGGGAGAGGCATAAGCTAACATACTTTCTCTACTTGGATCTTATGCACTTACGATTGGAACTCTAGCAAGCATCCGCAACTACTAAAGATCATTAAGGTAAAACCCAACCATAGCATTAAAGCATCAAGTCCCCTTTATCCCATACGCAACAACCCCCTTACTCAGGTTTATGCTTCTGTCACTCAAGCAACCCACTATAAGCGAATCATAAACGTATTGCAACACCCTACAGCGGGAATCCCTCACGCTTGCGCGACACAGAGGGCAAAATAGGACAGCACCAAAATAAAACATACAACTCATACCAATCTAGATCATCAATCAACCCAAAGACAAAAGAAATCTACTCAAAACATCATAAGATGGCAACACATCATTGGATCATAATATGTGGCATAAAGCACCATGTTCAAGTAGGGATTACAGCGGGGTGTGGGAGAGTGGACCGCGTAAAAGAGATGAGGATGGTGATGTTGATGAAGAAGATCACCGCGGCGATGGTTCCCCTCCCGATGGCACTCTCGCGCCACCAAGAGAGAGGAGGAGAGGTTCTCCCCCTTGTGCTTCCTCCTCCATGGCCTCCCCCTAGATGGGGAAAGGTTCTCCCTCTGATGCTTGGCCTTCATGGTGAGGATGGCCTCTCCGGGATACTCCCCCATGGCCACCGGTGATGATGGCCCCCTCCGGCAGGGTGCCGGGGAGGGCCTAGATTGATTTCTCGTGGCTACAGAGGCTTGCGGCGGCGGAACTCCCGATCTCGGTATCTTTCTAGAAGTTTGGGTATATATGAGAGGTGTTGGCGTTGATTTCACGTCAGGGGGGTTTCCTGGCTGTCCATGAGGCAGGGGGCGCGCCCTAGAGGGTGGGCGCCCCCCCCACCCTCGTGGGCAGCCCGGGCCTCTTCTGGCCTACTTCCGGTACTCCGTGGGCTTCTTCTGGTCCAAAAATGATCTCCGTCATGTTGCACGTCAATTGGACTCCATTTGGTTTTCCTATTCTGCGATAATCTAAAACAAGGAGAAAACAGAAACTGGCACTGGGCTCTAGGTTAATAGGTTAGTCCCAAAAATCATATAAAAGTGTATAATAAATGCCATTAAACATCCAAGATAGATAATATAACAGCATGAATACTTCATAAATTATAGATACGTTAGAGACGTATCAGCATCCCCAAGCTTAATTCCTACTCGTCCTCGAGTAGGTAAATGATAAAAGAAATAATTTATGAAGTGTGAATGCTAGCAAGTGCTTAAGTTTGATTAATGATAATTCTAATCACTTTTTCTAGCATCATTATATGTCATAACAATATCTCATCTCATAAAACTTTTCATGATCAAGTAACAAGCAATTCACGTGTTAAGGTATAGATCATTAACTTTCTTGGAAACTAACAAACCGTGTTATCAGTTATCAAACAATTACAATTCATCTTATTTTCAGGAAGAGTCTATGCCAGAGCTTTGATTTATCAAACTCCACATACTCAACTATCATTTAGTCTTTCACAATTGCTAACACTCACGCGATATTTATGGTTTGAAAGTTTTAATCAGACACAGAGAAAGATAGGGGCTTATAGATTCGCCTCCCAACCTTTTACCTCAAGGGTAATGTCGGAGTAATTGGCCACGGATACCCCGAAGACGGCGAGACAATAATTCAAGACATCGGGGCTAGCAAAGCCCCTCAGTCCGACTGCCTGGCCGCTCCTGCCGGCTCCCCGTCCGACTGCTCATCCGGCCGGCTGCCGACTGCTGACTTCGCCGACCAGCCGGCTGCCGACTTCAGCCCGACCCGACACCGACAAGACCCCGACGTGGCGGCCATACCGCGGACGAGACGGATGTACCTCGATGCCATCATGTATAGTGTCACTTGTCCCCTGGCACTATTTATGAAGTGACCCAGGGGACAGGCATGACACCCCACCATACCCCCTTGCTTCCATGCCAACACATAGCTTACATGCTAAGCTAGCCATGCCTATATAAGGCACACATCCATCCATCCATCCACACACACGTATGAGTGCACATACTCGTTCAGCCACACATGGCCAGGCACATGTGCCACACTAGCTAGCTAGCTCTCATTGCTACTGATCTCAGATACAGCTCCAGGAGCACCGTGTACTGTCCGATGTACACCCCAGATATACTCAGACATGCAGGAGTAGGGGTATTCTCTCTCCAGAGAGCCCCGAACCTGGGTAAACTAGCGTGCGCTACTCGCATACCCGCTCCAGGGCCTATCAGCAGCAGTCTTACCCTCACACTAAGCCCTTGTGGCATCTGTCGACTCGCAAGCCCCCCGTGAGAATACCACGACAGTTGGCGCCCACCGTGGGGTGGTACTATCTATGCTACCACGCTGCTACTGGTTTCGCAGTCCGGGCGGGACCATTTTCGCCATCACCGCCGCGGCGATGCTGCGTCTCTCCGATAGCGGTCGGGAGCTCGACATCGACATGCCCCCGGAGTGGCCGCGAGGGCGGCTCGTCCTCGCCGTCGGCCTCACCATCTTCATCATCACCGCGACGTCGGCGCCATCTCTCCGGCACCGATCGGGGCTCGACATCAGCACGCCCCCGGCGCGACCGTGCTGGCCGGCGCGTCGTGGTCGTCGTCTGCCCTCGGTCTGCGTGCTCGCAGCTCCGCTTTGCTCCGCGGCTGTCCCGAGCACCTCCTGTTTCTGTGCATACACGCGTTCGTACACAGCTGGCTAGCGAACCCAATGGATCCGGCTGTAGCAGTGTGCGTACTAGCTTCGCTGGCTAGCTTAGTTCGCGTGCACGCATGTGACCCGCCGGACGAGTGAGCCTCGTCGTCGCTCCAGCCGGCGACTCCGTCGCTGCGCTGCGTTGTTTCCGTTGCTACCTGCCACCCCACTCATACATCCCCGAGACGCATGCCATACACTGCATATACACTATTTGGCTACTACTCGTACACAAGCCAGATAATGCCCGGATATTTGCCAGATGATGCTCATACGCTAGCCAGATACGAGTCGGATCGTGTGTGTGTGTACAATGGTCAGATAATGGCCATACGCACAGGCTCGCTTCCGCTCTTCTCTGCCCGCGCGAGCGCGCAGCCCCGCTGGCTCACCTCTGCTTCGCTCCACCCGCTCGCGTCCCGCCCCTACGCGCCGGCCACAGCGCTGCTCCGCTCGGTCGCCGCTGCGCACCTCCAGCCGATCCATGGCCTCTGTGCCGCCAGCGCGGCCTCGACCGCCTGCGCGCCGCTCGGCCCACACGCCCGCGCGATGCCCAATTGCAGATCCACCCCGGAGCGCCTCCGCCTCCTGCGCGTCTGTCGCGGCCTCGATCGCCTGCTGGCCACATCCGCCTCGCCCTGGACGACAGCCGGCTCCAGCCAGCCGCCATCCTTCTCCGCCGTCTCCGCGCAAGCCGGCCTCCGTGTTCAGCCGCGCTCCTCTGGCTCCGTGCCCGTCCCTGCACGTGCACCCGGCTGCTCCGTCCCCGTGCCGTCTGCTCGCGCGGATCCCGCTCCGCCTCGTGCGCGCCCGCAGTCGGCCTCGCCGGGCTCGCCTGTGTCCGCGCGCCTGATCCGGCTGGCAGCTACCGCGCTCGGCCTCCAGCCGTTCCCGCACGCCCGGTCCGCCTGCTTCGAGTCCGCATCCCGCGCGACTCTCTCCCCTTTCTGCGCCCCGCGACCGGCTTCCCATGCCTGGGCAGCCAGCTTCTCGCCCGCGTGCCGCGCCGGCTTCTCCTCGCCCGCGCTGGCTCCGCCTGTGACGCCCCGCCTCGCAGTCGGCTCCGCCTGTCCCGCGCCGTCCCGGCCCGCGGCTGCACACCCCGGCCGCCCCTCCGCCAGCGCGGCTGGCTCCGCGCCCGCAGCACATCGCGCCGCGCCCCGCCTGCCGGATCGCCAGCGCTGGCGCCGCCCTTGGCCCCTGCGTGTGCTGGCTGCTCGCCGCTCCAGCCGGCCTCCGCGCGCGCCCGGTGCACGCCTCTCCAGCCGCCCGCAACGGCCGGGTGCCCAAGGAAGCAGGGACGGCTGCCCAGCCGGCTGATGAAAAGAAAAGTCAAGCCGGGTGCTAAAAAAAGGCCGACTGCCGACAGCCGACTGGCAGCGAAAAAGAAAAGAGAAATATTGTGTACATGCAGCATGCATGCATGGCCGGCTGCACGCCCACATACGCGGCCGCGTGCATGGCCAACTGCACGGGCAGCAGTCCCGTCGGCTGCTCTGGTCGACTGCTCGCGTCGCCGCCTGGCTAGCAGCCGGGACCGCCCGGCCACCTGTCTGCCTCGACACCCGTCCGGTCGAGCCTGACCGGCCGGGACCCCCCGTCAAGCACCTAGTGGCTCGAAGGCCACAACTAGCGGGTACGCCGGCGCGCTCCTCGCGCGTCAAGCCACGCCGGCTGTCTTCTTCAACCTCCGCCTCGTATGTGTCAAAGCAAGGTGAGCTCCTCACCCGCTTATTTTTGCACCACGCAAACACAGATAACCCCGAGCGACGCTTGGGGACCACCTCCATTTTTATTACAGTTGCATCACTGTTCGCCCCGGCGCCAGCCAGATTTGGCCTGGAGGCTGGCGCTTGGCCTGAGACGTTTGTTCCCGCAGACGGCTTAGTAGCGTGCGCGGTACCAAAGGCTCACTCTTAGTCACAGACCGCAGAGCGGCTGTCCGGCTGGCAAGAGCGAACGCTAGAGGCCACCCACACGAAAAACGTCCGGGAAGAAAAACGGTTCGGGCGACCCGGCCATTTCTTTTACGAGTATCTGCTCGGTTAAATCTGCTCCCAGAGTCTGAGTACTGTATACTCCACTCCGCTGCCCACTCTCAGCCACAGACCGCAGAGCGGCTGTCCGGCAAGCAAGAGCACAAGCCAAAGAGCGGAGGGGACATGAAAAAGATAGAAGGGGCTCGGACAAAACCGAGTCGGCACCCTCCGCATAAAACATGCAATGCTTAAAGCAACCATTTGATATATCTGCGCGGACTAACTTTGTCTTTTGCATGATCATTTTCGTGGGGAACCCCACCTTCTCGCTCGGAGGCTAGGAGGCTACACCCAGTGGGTGAGCCGGCGCGCCCCCACTGGAAGCAAGCCGCGCCGGCTGCAGCCCGCAGCCGGCTGTCAGCAACAGCATCAGTCGATGGACCTCCGCGTCCGCGCCTGGCAGCACCAGCCGGCGGACTTCGTGTCCGCGCCTGGCACCCTCGACACCATCGTCTACACCAACAAACGCGAAAAGCCTCCACCCAACTTTTCCAAGTTGCCCGGAGGCTCGGAGGCTACACCCAGCAGGTGCGCTAGCGCGCCCCCGCTCGAAGCAAGCTATGCCGGCTGCGGCCTGCAGCCGGCCATCATCAACATTTTCACATCAACACGCGCCAAAAAACCTCCGCCCAGCTTTGCCAAGTTGCCCGGAGGCTTGGAGGCTACTGTCGGAGTAATTGGCCACGGATACCCCGAAGACGGCGAGACAATAATTCAAGACATAGGGGCTAGCAAAGCCCCTCAGTCCGACTGCCCGGCCGCTCCTGCCGGCTCCCCGTCCGACTGCTCCTCCGGCCGACTGCTGACTGCGCCGACCAGCCGGCTGCCGACTGCGCGAGCCAGCCGGCTGCCGACTGCAGCCCGACCCGACACCGACAAGACCCCGATGTGGCGGCCATACCGCGGACGAGACGGCTGTACCTCGATGCCATCGTGTATAGTGTCACTTGTCCCCTGGCACTATTTATGAAGTGACCTAGGGGACAAGCATGACACCCCACCATACCCCCTTGCTTCCATGCCACCACATAGCTTACATGCTAAGCTAGCCATGCCTATATAAGGCACACATCCATCCATCCATCCACACACACGTATGAGTGCACATACTCGTTCAGCCACACATGGCCAGGCACATGTGCCACACTAGCTAGCTAGCTCTCATTGCTACTGATCTCAGATACAGCTCCAGGAGCACCGTGTACTGTCCGATGTACACCCCAGATATACTCAGACATGCAGGAGTAGGGGTATTATCTCTCCGGAGAGCTCCGAACATGGGTAAACTAGTGCGTGCTACTCGCATACCCGCTCCCGGGCCTATCAGCAGCAGTCTTACCCTCACACTAAGCCCTTGTGGCATCTGTCGACTCGCAAGGCCCCCGTGAGAATACAACGACAGGTAATGTCAACAATAATAGTTCATGATGCCTTACATCCAATTGGATTTATATATCAGAATCTTTCCAACACAAGGTGCTTGCCAAAGGATAAAATGTAAAAAAGGAAAGGTGAAAATCACCATGACTCTTGCATAAGGTTAAGAGATAAAAGTAAAAGATTGGCCCTTCGCAGAGGGAAGCAGAGGTTGCCATGCGCTTTGAGGGATGGATGGACAAAATCTTAATGCGAAAGAACGTCACTTTATATTGCCACTTGTGATATGGACCTTTATTATGCAGTCCGTCGCTTTTATTTCTTCCACATCACAAGATCGTATAAAGCTTATTTCCTCCATACTAGTCAATCATACATATTTAGAGGGCAATTTTTATTACTTGCACCGATGACAACTTACTTAAAGGATCTTACTCAATCCATAGGTAGGTATGGTGGACTCTCATGCCAAAACTTGGTTTAAGGATATTTGGAAGCACAAGTAGTATCTCTACTTGGTGCAAAGAATTTGGCTAGCATGAGGGGGAAAGGCAAGCTCAACGTGTTGGGCGATCCATGACAATATACTTTATTTCAGATATAAGAAAACATAACCCATTACGTTGTCTTCCTTGTCCAACATCAACCTTTTAGCATGTCATATTTTAATGAGTGCTCACAATTACAAAAGATGTCCAAGATAGTATATTTATATGTGAAATCCCTCTCCCTTCAATATTCTTTCATGAATTGTTCAAGTGACCAATTCTACGTTTGCTAACTATCAACAAGTTTACTACCTATACTTATTATGTGTGAAGTCATTACTCCCCATATTATAAGCATATGAAACATATATAGATTCAGATTTATGACATTCAATTTATTCAACCATTTACTCATAGGATATACGTGAAGCACATGAGTAAATAACAAACTACTCCAAAAGATATGAGTGAAGAACACTGAGTAGTCAAATAATTAACTAGCCATGGGAGGATTCTTTTTCATTCAATATTTCAGATCCAATGATTTTATTCAAACAGCAAGTAAAATTGAAAATACGCTCCAAGCAAAACACATAACATGTGACGAATAAAAATATAGCTCCGAGTAAGGTATACCGATAATTTTGAAGACGAAAGAGGGGATGCCTTCCGGGGCATCCCCAAGCTTAGGTACTTGAGTCTTCCTTGAGTATTACCTTGGGGTGCCTTGGGCATCCCCAAGCTTAGGGTCTTTCCACTCCTTATTCTCCTCATATCGATATCTCACCCAAAGCTTGAAAACTTCAATCACACAAAACTTAACCAAACTTCGTGAGATAGGTTAGTATGATAAAGAGTAAACCTTTCACTTTGGTACCGTTAAGGACAAGTTTCATAATTGTTCTCACACAATGCCTACTGTACCATATCATTTCTACAATTTATATTGAGAAATATAAGTCATAGAAACTAGAAAACAAGCAAACTATGCAATGAAAACAGAATCTGTCAGAAACAGAACAGTCTGTAATGATATGAACACAAACCATACTTCTGTTACTCCAAAAATTATGAAATAAATTGGTGGACGTGAGGAATTTGTCTATTAATCTTCTGCAAAAAGAATCAACTAAAAATCACTATTCTGTAAAAAAATGACAGCTAATCTCATCAGCGCAAAGTTTCTGTTTTTTACAGCAAGATCACATTGACTTCCTCCCAAGTCTTCCCAAAGGTCTTACTTGGCACTTTATTGAAATAAAAGCTATAAAACATGATTAATACAGTAGCTTAATCATGTAAACACACAAAAACAGTAAGGGTAAATATTGGGTTGTCTCCCAACAAGCACTTTTCTTTAATGCCTTTTAGCTAGGCATGATGATTTCAATGATGCTCACATAATAGACAAGAATCGAAACACAAAGAGAGCATCTTGAAGAATATGACTAGCGCATTTAAATCTAACCCACTTCCTATGCCTAGGGATTTTGTGAGCACACAACTTATGGGAACAAGAATCAACTAGCATAGGAAGGCAAAACAAGTATAACTTCAAAACTTTAAGCATATAGAGAGGAAACTTGATATTATTGCAACTCCTACAAGCATGTATTCCTCCCTCATAATAATTTTCAGTAGCATCATGGATAGCAACTTTGTTCTCATACTCAATTGGAACCTCATCCGCAATAGTGGAATCATTACTAGCTAAAGTTGACACTCTTCCAAATCCACTTTCATAAATATCAGACTAAGATTCAACACCCTCCAAAATAGTGGGATCACTAATTCCTAAAGTTGACACTCTTCCAAACCCACTTTAAATTATAGTATTATTCATACTCCAAAAGATATAAGTGAAGGTCATGGAGCATTCTACAATTAATATAGACTAACCAATATCCAAGCTCAAATGTATAAGTGAAGCACATCAAGCATTCTATAAAACCATACTCAAAAGATTTAAGTGAAGCACAAAGAGCAATTCTATAAGATCATACTTAAAAGATTTAAGTGAAGCACATGAAGTATTCTATAAATTGATGAAGGGACATCTCATACTAGCATGGTTCTTGAAGAAAAAGAAAAACACAAAGCACACAAATCATGTGAACAAAACAAAAACCGAGGTATACCGATAATTGTTGAAGAAGAAAGATGGGATGCCAACCGGGGCATCCCCAAGCTTAGATGCTTGAGTATCCTTTGAAATATTTTACTTGGGGTGCCTTGGGCATCCCCAATCTTGAACTTTTTCCTCTCTTTATTCTTCTCACATCGGTAACTCCTCGTTCTTCGAACAATTCATCCACAAAAAGTTAACAAAAACTTTGTGAGATCTGTTAGTATAACAAAGCAAATCACTACTATAAGTAATGTTGCAAACCAATTCATATTTTGTTTTTGAATTATAGCTACTGTAATATAACTTTTCCATGGCTTAATCCACTGATAGAAATCGATAGTTTCATCAAAACAAGCAAGCAATGCATCAAAAACAGAATCTGTCTTAAACAGGACAGTCTGTAGTAATCTGGAGTTTAGTAAACTTATGTAACTCCTAAAATTATGAAATAAATTTTAAAATTTGAAAAATTTGTACATAAGTAATGTGCAAAAAGTTTCAGACCCATTTGACTTTCCAGTAAAAAATGTAAAATCATGCACTACAGCAAAAGTTTCTGTTTTTGTTCTGCACAAAGCAAACAAGCAATCTAATCATCCTAAAACCAAAGCTTGGCACATTTATTTTTATAATACAATGGATATATACAAGGGGATAATTATTTACAGATAAACTTCCATGAAAAATTCTACATTGTTTCCCGTGAGCATGAACACAAGTGCTCAAGGTCGACCCTCACTTCTTCAATGCATAACTTTCCAATCACTTCTCTTTTTGAAAAACTTTTTGGCCATGAGAGGCAAGTAATAATTTTTTTGTATTTTCATTCTTTAAAAAAAATTGTAGGTTCACCCACAACTAAACAGAAACAAAAAGGAAAAACAAAATCTACTTAGTGAAGAAAGCAAACAAGCACACACGAGAATATCAACCCCACGCTATTGCTCCCCGGCAACGGCACCGGAAAAGAGCTTGATAATCCCCAAGTGCAGGGAATCATCGTAGCAATTTCCAAAGGTGAAAGTGATAAGTATGGAGTGTCGAACCCACAAGGAGCTAAAGGTAAGATCAATATTTTCTCAAGCCCTATCTGCCACTGATACGACTCTACGTACATCGAACGTTTGCTTCCAACTAGAAACGAGAAATAAAACTACGTTGTGGGTATGAGAGGATAACTTTGTATGATGTTGGAGAGCTAAAATATAAAAGTAGGTGCTGTTATCATAAAGTTAGAATATATTACTAAATATTATAAATAGTGAGTGTGGAATAATGGTGGATCGGTGTGCGGAATTGTCCTAGGAAATTGTTAACAAGACCCGTAGTCGTCATTGCAATTTCATATGAGGGAGAGGCATAAGCTAACATACTTTCTCTACTTGGATCATATGCACTTATGATTGGAACTCTAGCAAGCATCCGCAACTACTAAAGATCATTAAGGTAAAACCCAACCATAGCATTAAAGCATCAAGTCCCCTTTATCCCATACGCAACAACCCCCTTACTCGGGTTTATGCTTCTGTCACTCAAGCAACCCACTATAAGCGAATCATAAACGTATTGCAACACCCTATAGCGGGAATCCCTCACGCTTGCGCGACACGGAGGGCACAATAGGACAGCACCAAAATAAAACATACAACTCGTACCAATCTAGATCATCAATCAACCCAAAGACAACAGATATCTACTCAAAACATCATAAGATGGCAACACATCATTGGATCATAATATGTGGCATAAAGCACCATGTTCAAGTAGGGATTACAGCGGGGTGCGGGAGAGTGGACCGCGTAAAAGAGATGAGGATGGTGATGATGATGGTGATGTTGATGAAGAAGATCACCGCGGCGATGGTTCCCCTCCCGATGGCACTCTGGCGCCGCCAAGAGAGAGGAGGAGAGGTTCTACCCCTTGTTCCTCCTCCTCCATGGCCTCCCCCCTAGATAGGGAAAGGTTCTCCCTCTGATCCTTGGCCTTCATGGTGACGATGGCCTCTCTGGGATACTCCTCCATGGCCACCGGTGATGATGGAGCGGAACTCCCGATCTCGGTTTCTTTCTGGAAGTTTGGGTATATATGAGAGGTGTTGGCGTTGATTTCACGTCAGGGGGGTTTTCGGGCTGTCCAGGAGGCGGGGGGCGCGCCCCCCACCCTCGTGGGCAGCCCGGGGCTCTTCTGGCCTGCTTCCGGTACTCCGTGGGCTTCTTCTGGTCCAAAAATGATCTCCGTCAAGTTGCACCTCAATTGGACTCCGTTTGGTTTTCCTTTTCTGCGATACTCTAAAACAAGGAGAAAACAGAAACTGGCACTGGGCTCTAGGTTAATAGGTTAGTCCCAAAAATCATATAAAAGTGTATAGTAAAGCCCATTAAACATCCAACATAGAAAATATAACAGCATGAATATTTCATAAATTATAGATACGTTCGAGACGTATCATTCACGTCCTTGGCCTAGGCTTTCTTCTCTTCTAGGTCGGCAGCAGGGAGCTCGAGGAGGGAAAGGCGCCCCTCCTCAGCTCTTGCACACTTGGTCGCTATGTTGAACAGCTCTAGAGCCGTGCATTGCTCCTCGTGGATGGCGAGCTCCTCCTTCATCTTGACGTCGTGGACACCATTAGAGAACGCTCAAATGATGGCCTCGTCTGTCACCTTAGGGATCTTCAGGCGAACGCTGTTGAAGTGTTGGATGTACTTCTGCAGGGTCTCCCCTGGCTGCTGCTTGATGGAGCATAGGTCACCCGCGGCCGGCGGGCGGTCGCGAGTGCCCTGAAAGTTGGCGACGAAGCGGTCGCGCATCTCATCCCAGGAGGAGATCGAACCTGGGGGTAGGTTCAGCAGCCAGGAGCGAGCATCGTCTTTGAGAGCCATGGGAAACCAGTTCGCCATGACTTTCTCGTCGCCGTTGGCCACCTCGATGCTCAGCTCGTAGAGCTGCAAGAACTCCGCAGGGTCGGGGTGCCGTCGTAGCACGGAGGGAGGTCTGGCTTGACCTTGCCTGGCCAAACGACGCTGCGCAGCTGCGAAGTGAAGGCGCTGCAGCCTGCTGTGGCCACTAGGGCCCGCCGCGGGGAAGGAGCTTGGTCTTGGTGCCCGCGCACCGCTGCCGCAGGCGGCACGCGGTCTTGATGTGGTGGCGCTGGGAGTGCGGGAGCGTCTTCTCGCGGCCGGGGAACTTCTTGGCAGCTTCCTTCTTCACGCGCAGGTGCCCGACGTGGTGGGTCACGCCCAGGGGCCGCGCGTCTTGGCGCCAGGGCGCCGTCTTGGTGCGGAGGTGGCGGAGGCGCTCCATGAGCTACATCACCCACAGCTGGTGATGGGCGAGGCAGCGAGAGGGACGGTGCGGGAGAGCCCCCAGCGGCACTCACGAGCTCGGCGATGCGGTCCAGCTAGTCCTTGTAGAGGCCGTCGACCGGGCGGTAGTGCAGGACCTCGCGTGCCATGAGCAGTGCGGCCTGCGCGTCCGTGGGCGCGCGACAAGCGTGGGACAATGAGTCGGTCGGAGTCAGCGACGGGGTGGCGGTGCGGCCGTCCCGCCGCACAGAGGGGTGCAACGAGGACGCTTGTTGCTCGTTTCCCGCCGGGCCAGTGGTAGCGCGGGCGGCGAGTGACGGAGAAAACGACGGGGAGGCCCGCCGACAGGGGCTATGTGTGCGACACGGGCGGCGAGGGCGGCCCGACGCTCGGCGCGGACTCGACGCACGTCTGCAATGGACACGGTGGAGCGGTGGAGCGTGGATCGATAGAAGGAAAGCTTCAGCGCACCCCTACCTGGCGAGCCAAATGTCGGATTACGGGTTCCGGCAAAACCCTTGAGGATCGAACTCTGGGGTGCGCACGAAGATCTCTCCCCCCTCCTAGCTCACACTCTTACCGTGATCTCAAAGCTCAGCTCGCCGAACCTGAAGAACAAGGGACACAAGAGTTTATACTGGTTCCGGCCACCGATGTGGAGTAATACCCTACTCCAGTGTGGTGTGGTGGATAGCCTAGTAGGCTGAGGATGAACAAGTACAAGGGATGAACAGCCTTCTGAGGAGAGGTGTTCTTTTGCTCGATGAGCTTGTGTGGTGACGTTGGTGGAATGGATCCAGTCCAAGATGATATGAGATGCCTCCTACGGTGGCGGCTAGTCCTATTTATAGAGGCCCGGGTCCTCTTCCCAAATGTTTAGGCGGCAAGGGATCCCACAACGGCCAATTTGAAGGGGGACAGCTAGTACAAGCTATCCTGACAAAAGGTGGTCTTCGCCTGCCAAAGGCTCTGGTGGTGACGCCGTCGTGGGCTCCGCGATGACCTCCATCCTGCCGTCCCGCCGGTCCTGGTCTCATTGCACCGATATGGAAACCTTTGCCTGATGCCTCGGGACTCCTCGCCTGCGCCTGCTCCTCTAGCACCAAAGAGGAAACCAGTACTCTGCGCCCGCTGGCGCCCGCCTGGCCTTGGTCGTTATGGCTCACATCACGGGAACCTCACGAGGTGCCCCGAGACTTCATCTCCCCGCTCCTCTCGAGCCATCCTGGTGAGGCGCCCCTGAGGAGGTCTTGTGTCGTCCGCCTCGCGAGGCTCGGCCCCTCGCGAGGGTCTTGCGCGTTTGCTGGTGAAGATGGGTCGTACATGGCCACAAGTGGAGCCACGCCGTGGGCCGCAGGCAGGAAAATTTGGGGACCCCCATTCCCAGAACGCCGGCATGTTTGGCCTTTTTTATACATTAGTTGAGTTTCTGCGCATTTAATGTGTATAATTCAAATTTGAACTACAAGCACATGCTCCAGTGCACCAAAGTTGTTTGAAAAATCACATGTGTGTCCTTGGGTGAATTTCTAGGTCCCATGCAAGAGATGGGAGTGAAATTCAAACATTTGGGCATCGTGGCTCGGCCAAAAAGATTGAGAAACTTGATTTTTTAATTCCTGTAAATCCAAAACACGCCTGAAAAACATGAAACTTGGCATGGTGTCATGACATGGCACCAACATGCTGCGGTAATTTTTTGGCCGAATTGGGACAAGGTTTGGTGTAAGCTTCTTGCAAACCGGAGCTTCCCTCAAGAAGGCTCGTGGTTCCGAGAGGGAACGTGTCACCTCCGTGTGTGAAACGACATACGTAACTGCCTTCTCCCGCCTTAATTTTTTTACATAACCAAAGTAGACCAAATAGAAGTACCGTGCTAAATTTTTGAATTATTCTGGGTTTGTTTGGCCTTTTTATACATTAATTTAGTTTCTGGGCATTTAATGTGCATAATTTAAATTTGAACTACAAGGACAGGCTCGAGTGCACCAAAGTTGTTTGAAAAATCACATGTGTGTCCTTGGGTGGATTTCTAGGTCCCATGCAAGAGATGGGAGTGAAATTCAAACATCTGGTCGTCGTGGCTCGGCCGGAAAGATTGAGAAACATGGTTTTATAGTTATTGTAATTCCAAAACATGCCTGAAAATCATGAAACTTGGCATGGTGTCATGACATGGCACCAACATGTTGCGGTAATTTTTTTGGCCGAATTGGGACAAGGTTTGGTGTAAGCTTCTTGCAAACCGGAGCTTCCCTCAAGAAGGCTCGTGGTCCCGAGAGGGAACGTGTCACCTCCGTGTGCGAAACGACATACATACACTGCCTTCTCCCGCCTTAATTTTTTTACACAGCCAGATTAGACCAAATAGAAGTACCGTGCTAAATTTTGGAATTATTCCGGGTTCATTTGCCCTTTTTATACATTAATTGAGTTTCTGGGCATTTAATGTGCATAGTTCACATTTGAACTACAAGCACAGGCTCCAGTTCACCAAAGTTGTTTGAAAAATCACATGTGTTTCCTTGGGTGATTTTCTAGGTCCCATGCAAGAGATGGGAGTGAAATTCAAACATCTGGCCGTCGTGGCTCGGCCAAAAAGATTGAGAAAGTTGGTTTTTAATTTCTGTAATTGCAAAACACGCCTGAAAATCATGAAACTTGGCATGGTGTCATCACATGGCACCAACATGCTGCGGTAATTTTTTTGGCCGAATTGGGACAAGCTTTGGTGTAAGCTACTTGCAAACCGGAGCTTCCCTCAAGAAGGCTCGTGGTTTCGAGAGGGAACGTGTCACCTCCGCGTGCGAAATGACATACGTACACTGCCTTCTCCCGCCTTAATTTTTTTACACATCCAAATTAGACCAAATAGAAGTACCGTGCTAAATTTTGGAATTATTCCGGGTTTGTTTGGCCTTTTTCATACATTAACTGAGTTTCTGGGCATTTAATGTGCATAATTCGAATTTGAACTACAAGCACAGGCTCCAGTGCAGCAAAGTTGTTTGAAAAATCACATGTGTGTCCTTGGGTGAATTTCTAGGACCCATGCAAGAGATGGGAGTGAAATTCAAACGTCTGGGCATCGTGGCTCGGCCAAAAAGATTGAGAAACTTGATTTTTTAATTCCTGTAAATCCAAAACACGCCTGAAAATCATGAAACTTGGCAGGGTGTCATGACATGGCACCAACATGCTGCGGTAATTTTTTTGGCCGAATTGGGACAAGGTTTGGTGTAAGCTTCTTGCAAACTGGAGCTTCCCTCAAGAAGGCTCGTGGTTCCGAGAGGGAACGTGTCACCTCCGTGTGTGAAACGACATACGTAACTGCCTTCTCCCGCCTTGATTTTTTTACACAACCAGAGTAGACCAAATAGAAGTACCGTGCTAAATTTTTGAATTATTCTGGGTTTGTTTGGCCTTTTTTATACATTAATTTAGTTTCTGTGCATTTAATGTGCATAATTTAAATTTGAACTACAAGCACAGGCTCGAGTGCACCAAAGTTGTTTGAAAAATCACATGTGTGTCCTTGGGTGAATTTCTAGGTCCCATGCAAGAGATGCGAGTGAAATTCAAACATCTGGCCAGAAAGATTGAGAAACATGGTTTTATAATTATTGTAATTCCAAAACATGCCTGAAAATCATGAAACTTGGCATGGTGTCATGACATGGCACCAACATGCTGTGGTAATTTTTTGGCCGAATTGGGACAAGGTTTGGTGTAAGCTTCTTGCAAACCGGAGCTTCTCCCAAGAAGGCTCGTGGTTCCGAGAGGAAACGTGTCACCTCCGTGTGCGAAACGACATACGTACATTGCCTTCTCCCGCCTTAATTTTTTTACACAGCCAGATTAGACCAAATAGAAGTACCGTGCTAAATTTTGGAATTATTCCGGGTTCGTTTGGCCTTTTTTATACATTAATTGAGTTTCTAGGCATTTAATGTGCATAATTCACATTTGAACTACAAGCACAGGCTCCAGTGCACCAAAGTTGTTTGAAAAATCACATGTGTGTCCTTGGGTGATTTTCTAGGTCCCATGCAAGAGATGGGCTGAAATTCAAACATCTGGTCGTCGTGGCTTGGCCAGAAAGATTGAGAAACTTGGTTTTTTATTTCTGTAATTCCAAAACACGCCTGAAAATCATGAAACTTGGCATGGTGTCATGACATGGCACCAACATGCTGTTGTAATTTTTTTGACCGAATTGGGACAAGCTTTGGTGTAAGTTTTTGCAAACCGGAGCTTCCCTCAAGAAGGCTCGTGGTTCCGAGAGGGAACGTGTCACCTCCGCGTGCGAAACAACATACGTACACTGCCTTCTCCCTTCTTAATTTTTTTACTCATCCAAATTAGACCACATAGAAGTACCGTGCTAAATTTTGGAATTATTCCGGGTTTGTTTGGCCTTTTTTATACATTAATTGAGTTTCTGGCATTTAATGTGCATAATTCAAATTTGAACTACAAGCACAGGCTCCAGTGCAGCAAAGTTGTTTGAAAAATCACATGTGTGTCCTTGGGTGAATTTCTAGGTCCCATGCAAGAGATGGGAGTGAAATTCAAACATCTGGGCGTCGTGGCTCGGCCTGAAAGATTGAGAAACTTGATTTTTTAATTCCTTTAATTCCAAAACACGCCTGAAAATCATGAAACTTGGCATGGTCTCATGACATGGCACCAACCTGTTGTGGTAATTTTTCTGTCTGATTTGTGAAGGCGCACACATTAACAATCAACAAAGTCATTTTGGAACAAGTGATGTCACGTTACAAATCGGAAACACAAGTATTATTGAAACTATGGGCTTTCGACTTACCAATTGCGTGCGGCCATGCGTCCCCTTTTTTATTGGCTAGGAGGTGTCGTGCGGGGTAGCTATTTGAGTACGGGAGGCATGCGATCAGACCCTGCGCGTGCTCATCGAGAGGAGAGCCCTTTGACCGCTACCCGCCGCGCACCTCCCTCCCAACGTCTCCATTAATGGCGCCCGAGCACCTGTTCTACGGCGTGGCTATATGTCTCACTGGACTGAGATTTAAGAGAGAAAAATGAAAATCTGAAAAGAAAGTTTTGCATGGATTTTGATGTAAGATCCGACGGACCTACATAGCATTGACTACGACTTATAGCAAGCATGATGAATATAAGGACGATGACAGTGGATAATAATTGTCTTACATATTTAGAAGCATAATTAAAAAAGCCACATGCGGCAACGCCCGAAGTACACAAGGGCAAAAGAAGAAGGAAGACAACGATCTGGCTCGCTGATCTCTACTTTCTTGATGCGTTGCTGCAGGCCGCGGGAACTAGTCTCCGCGGCGAGCGGCAACGAGCTCTTTCTTGTCCTCAAGATGCTGCTTGAGAGCATCCACGGATTCCTCCACCAGCCTTCTGCGCTCGATGCGCAGCATGGCATTCTCGTCCATAAGTTTCTTGACGATGACGTCGTTCCTCTTCAACAAGGCAGTGGTCTGCTCCTGCTGCTCCGCACTACCGACGATCTTCGCCCTCAGCAGGTTGCGCTCGACCCAGAGCCTCGCATTGCTCTCATTTAGTTGCCGGATGACGTCGGTAGACTATTCAAACGAGGCTCTTAGGTCATCCTGCAACCTCGCCCACCTGGAGATCTGATCCATCTACCTAAGCACGAGGGCACGCATGCGCCTGTAAGAGTCCTCGCCTGCCCGCGAGACATTTTCCTAGGCCGCCGCGGCGCGGGAGGATATCTCTACTGCATTCGCGGCGCGGCGGGACATCTCTTCTGCTTCCGCAGCGCGGCCGGACCAATCTGCTGCATCGACGGCGCGGCGGGTCCTCCGTGCTGCTTCGGCGGCACGGCGGGACCTCTCTGCTGCTACGGCCATGCGACGGGACATGTTGGCTACTTTCGCGGCGAGGCCGGACATCTCTCATGCTTCCGCTTCCAGGCTCGCCTCTCCCTGGTGGCAATCTCTCGACCCAGAACTCACGCTGGCCATGGTGGACTCAAGGGAACAATGATGAATGACTTGTTTGTTTTTGACTTTTTGTGGATGAGGAGTTGAGGAGGAATGTGCAGTCATCTTGGAGTACTAGTATATATAACCGCGTAGTAATACGCTCCTAAGTGGGAAACCGTTTAGGTTTTGATCGGTGTGAACAGGTTTGCAATTTGGAATGTGACGGGGCGCGGTCTCCCTGTTCTTCTAAAAAAATTGTGACGGGACTTATGCTCAAAATTTACTGACAGTTATAAGTGTGGCACTATTCCCAGAAGGTGTAACGTGGGCACGTATGCCTTCTCGGCCGCGTACGTGGCGTTTGCACCATAGGGTGCACCACAATAGGCAATGTCAGCACACGTCTTGTTCCAACAACCGTGCGCGGTCGTTATTACCATCACGCATGCTTCTTTTAATTAGAATGGGTGTGCCCGTCTAGCGCGCACACGTTGATCTATCTAACTGTTTCAGTTTGTTGTGGCTAATCGCAAACAGTTCATCCATGTGAAGTGTATGCCATCAATCGCAGACACTTTGATCTGGCTTACCCATTTCTGTTATGTTGCCTAATCGCAAACAGTTAATCCTTCTGAAGCGTATGCCCTCAATCACACACACCTTGATCTGGCTGACCGTTTATTTTGTGTTGTCTAATCACAAACAGTTCATCCGAGTGAACCGTATGATGTATATCGCACACACCTTCATCTGGCTTCCCGTTTCTTTGTGTTGCCTAATCACAAACAGTTCATCCGAGTGAACCGTATGCTCTATATCGCACACGCCTTCATTAGGCTGCCCGTTTCTTTTGTTCCGCCTCATCGCAAACAGTTCATTGGACTGAACCATATGCCTTGGATCGCACACGCGACTAAAATCTGAACCGTGTTTGATGGCTCCGCCATCGCAAACGTTTTGCACCTTTTTTGACGGTTCTTTTACACCACCGTTTGCGATTATTGCATCGGAGACAATTTCGTCGAAGGGTCTCTGATCATAGTGTCGTGTTAGCAGCATCCTGCGGTAGTGTACGCGCATGCTCCTAGGGGGATAGATTGGTAGGACAATACCATCGCTCGCCCCCGACCGCCAATCATAAGGAAGACAATCAAAAAATATCTCATGCCCCAACTTCGTTACATAACGGTTCACCATACGTGCATGCTACGGGACTCACAAACCTTAACACAAGTATTTCTCAAATTCACAATTACTCACTAGCATGTCTCTAATATCACCATCTTCATATCTCAAAACAATCATTAGGAATCAAACTTCTCACAGTATTCAATGCACTTTACAGGAAAGTTTTTATTATATCCTCTTGGATGCCTATCATATTAGGAGTAAATTTATAACCAAAGCAAATTACCATGTTGTTTAAAGACTCTCAAAATAATATAAGTGAAGCATGAGAGTTCAACAATTTCATTAAAATAAAACCACCGCCATGCTCTTAAAAGATATAAGTGAAGCACCACCATATTTGATTGCGAGGAGGGAGATGATGACTGTCAACATATCATCGAGGAGGCTGCTGATGAAGTCTAGGCCTGCTGGAGTCGCTTGCGGTTCTAGCTCGCCCCGCCTCCGCTTGTTGGCAGCCCCGTTCTCCACCTCCGGAGTCTCCTTGTCAGCGGCGCTTTCTGATAGAAATGGGAGTACAGGGAATATTTAGTTAAAACATGGCAATAGAAAAGTGTATTGGTAACTAGAAGTTATTAGGTAGGAATATAGTAAGAAAAGGGAATAACAGTTGGTTGCTAAAATACTACACAATTCATTTGATATTGCTGGGTAAGTCAACATGCAGATAGTTGAAAAGAAAACTTTGAACAAAGTCTGGATGGATGATATCGCCGGGGAAGTTACTATATATCTCATGACGAGGCCCTTTTATGTGTAGTGCAATTCCAGTGCTAGCTTGCAGTTCATAAAACTTAGAAATTTCTTTCCAAAAGCCAGTGCCAAACTAGGGGTCACCACGTTCATCAAGTCTTACAGTAGCAACAATTGTAAATCCATGGTTTGTGTGCAGTATGACATCCCTGCAGTCTTGATTTATCTAAAGGGAAAGATTGTGCACTACAGATTCTGTTGCATAGCAAGGGACACGCTGCAGAAAATGGTAGGATTGTTAAAGAAAATATGGTAACATGCAAATATGGGCCCAAATTGAAAGAACTGTACAGCAGTCGAAATCGAACGACAAAAATTTATAATTAAACAGATAGGGTAAACATGATGTCATGGAAATATGAGAGTAATCAAAAGAACAGTACATCATTAATTTGCCTAATATAGAAAGAAGAGGGGGGAAAATTCCATTTGACGTATATGGTGCATGTGGCACCTTTTATCCAAATGTAGTAATATTTATAATATGTTCAAGAAAGTAGGCCATGCCAGCCGATTTAGGGTGAGATTGAACATACCGCGCGCATCCTCAAGTCATCTAGTATGGTGAGATGGAATGTCTGGCGGAGGCCGCAAGGTCCTGATGTGTCTGCACACTGTACACTCTATGAACAGAAGAAAACCCTCAAATCAGCTCGAATAAAAATGAATTCACGTCGATTTTGGCCGGGTGATTAAAGGAGGCAGATGAACTGGGATAAGAGATGAGATAATATCTCATTAAATTAGTTACCTTGTTTTCCATGAGAAAGAACCCTCAGTACGGCAGATTCCCCAACCGAGTGGAGCTGGGTCGACCGCGAGCAGCGTCGAGAAAGTCAATGGCGATAGGAGGCGGCAAGCGGAAGTGGAAAAATGCGGTGGGCTTTGCCGGCAGCCTGGCGGCGGCGGTAGGCGTCGATCTAAGTGTTTACCACCGCGATAGGCGGTGCCATGCATAGACGCGGAGGAGCTTGTGCAGGTGTGAATGGGGACCGGAGTGGGGTGGCGAGCAGGGTGAGGGTTTTTGTGACATGGGGATGGTGAGGGTTTTCTTTTTTCTTTTTTGAATTGGGTGGTGAGGGTTTTCTGTCCCACAAAGAATTTTGGAGGCGACGGTTTGCTAGAGCCAACCGTATGTGATTGACGCAACAGGCAAAATGAAAGTCATTGCACACAGTTCCAATTTTGGGAACCATGTGTGATTGACGTAGTACCTCTGTCCTGGTTTGTTGGTCCCCTTTGTAATTTTTACCAAAATTTTAACAAATATTTAACAAAGAAATGTTTATGAATGTCACCAAGAAATATATCATTGAACACTATGCTCAAATACCCATCCAACGATATAATTTTTGCTGACCTGCACTAACATTTTGTCAGTTAATCCTTTGGTCAAAATTTAACACAAATTACAAAGGGGACCAATAAACCAAGATGGAGGTAGATTCCATCAACCGAACTGATTGCATCCATATCCCACGGTTAGACATAAGTAAACATAAATTAAACATACTCAGACATAGATAATAAGCGTACACGTACACAAGCATAGTTCAACCATAAGTAGATAGTTCAACCATCATTAAGCATATACTCAAGCGTACATAGTTCGATCCCACATCTCATCTCACATGCCATCACGATCCTGAAGCTTCTCCAGGTACTCGGCGTACGCATTGTGCGCCACCCTGCGAGAATAATTCTGCTTGAAGGAGCCAATGGCTCGTCCTCTTGCATGCGCCAGAACACTTAGATACGCCTGTTATGCATTCCCGCATAAAGCTCCCTCAGGATTTTCCTCTTGTACCTCCTCTGGACATCTTCATCCTCGCTGTCCACATCGTCAGACAGCACCTATACAAATAGTAAAACAAATTTGGCATCAAATCAATGATTACATGTCGTGAAGTAGGATTAGGAATTTATGGCTATTTATTTATACATATCCAGAGATTATGGTTCGATTTTTAAGCACAGTCGTCTATGTACAGACCAATCTTGAAGAAAATAATGGCACAAACATATGTAGGTCATTCAAAATCAATTGTCAAGTCCTGGATAGGAATTATTAGCACAAACACTAACCCTAGTCGGATTACTAGCAGAAGTCATTTGCGTAGATGAAACAACTAATCACTTATCACTTGTACCATTCAAACAATCAATACACTACACGGATCTAACGAAACTTACTCAGATTTCATGGATTAGGACAACATAACCATAGGATTTCTATTCCAAAAAGGGGGAGGCAGGAGTAACCAGAGAAACCCTATGATCTATTTGACACATAAATGGGTATAGATGACTAACCAGCTGTCTGTCGTCGCCGGAGTGGTCCTCGGAGTCGTCGCCGGAGTGGTCATCACTAGAGTCGGTGTGGAACTCCGCCTCCGGCTGTGGAAGCTCGACGCCGTCGACGACATCAGGGTGCAGCGATAACTCGTCGGCGGTGACGGCAACCTCTGTCTCCATCTCCACGCCGTGCACCAGTGCTTTAGCAGCCCCGGTGTCGCCATTCCCTCCTATGGGGCGCTTCGGCGACATCCTGATACACTAATGGCTTTGAGGACTGAGAGTGGCGTCGAGGATGCAAGCGGAGAGAGAGGATTGTGTGTATGGCGAGGATGGGGGTGCGGCCGCTCGGGCGCACCATTAATATGGAGTAGTGGGAGTTGTGGGAGAGAGGCGAGCGGCGGTCAAACCGATGGCTTGCCTCCCGGTGAGCCTGCGCACCGGACTGCTGGCATGCCTACCAAAGTTTCACACAGCTACTCGCACGCCTCCCGATGACACTGCGCAGCGAGCACGCCTCCGTCAATTCATACACCTGCAGGCACGCCTCCTGGTCTGCCTGCGCGGTGGACTGCTCGCATGCGTCCCGTCAACTCACGCCTGCTCGCACAGCACATGGGTCGCACGGCGGCACGTATATTGTTTTTCTATTTGGATGATTAATGCTACCGCTTTATTGCTTAACCGAAGCATGGCACATATCCATTGTTGGTCTAACGCTCACGGTTCGAATAAATAATCCGTTTGGGATATTGGTTCCCAATTATTAATAATCTCCCATTTGTAATTAGATAAAGATTACATCAAAACTGGTCTCAAATTTGACAAAAAGAAGTATAATGCCACTTTGTATTGGTGTCCATATGACAACACGGTAAGTTTCATGAACTTCAAATAAGTTTTGGATGTACTAGAATTTAAAAATCAAGATTCTCAATGTTTGAAATTTGTTGCAGGGGGAGTAAACATGCACCCAGTGAGACACATGTCTTTTTGCAATCCATTTAGGTGCACTGTCACGTGTGCATGTAGCTCAAATTTGATTCTTGCACATTATACCCATAGAAAATCAATCAGTTAATGTACTAAAACGTCTTAATGATCTTTGTGATTTTTTTGAAATTAAAACATCCCTCCTTTGGTAACATATGTTCACTGCGGGACAATTAATTTAACATGCATCGTAGTTGCGATGGATTCGCAGTGTGTGTGTGGGTGTGGGTGTCTAGTGTGGCGGGTGGCTCACAGTACACTACGAGTTGTGAGCCACCGTGTGGGTTGGCCGTTTTATTAGGCAGGCCGGTGCCACATCAGGGTCGTGAATTCGTTATTTTAAACATTACACAACCCTTTCATACATACATGTTTTGGCCACATGCAGTCGATGGTTTTCCTACACGACACTCGATACTCACGTGTGACGCTTTCTATGGGCCCACGAGGTCGTCTTCCATCACTTTGACGAACAGCCAGCAATGAGGTTAATTTGACCAGCAAGGTAGAATCTTTTTTGTTTGTGTTATGGTGGTATATAGTATGCGTCGAAGAGGTGGGAGGGGACTAGCATATATACTATACGTACGCGTCCGTGAACAAGTACACCTCACTCAGTGTCGGGACTTTTTGGTTTCCGAGGCATGTGCCACATCAAAATTGTGAAATTGGCTATTTAAACATCACACAACACCTCTTTGGGCCACATGCATGCACGCGGTGGTTATCCTAGCTAGGACACTCACGTGTGACGCTTCCATCTGTGGGCCCATGAGGCCATCATCGATGCATGCATGCATCACTTTGACCTACATCAGGAGAGGTTAATTACTTTCGCCATCGATGAGGATTCTTTTGGGTTGTACATATTACGGCAGGAGCATATAGTATGTGGTGAAGAGGAGGGAAGGGGACCATCATATGTAGTACGCTTCATGAACCTCTCTCTGTGTGGGTGCATGGTTTATGGTTTTTGAGGCATGTGGCACATCAAAGTTGTGCATTTTTGGTATTCAACATATATATGTTTGGCCCACATGCAGAGCGGTGGTGGTTGTCCTCTCGCACCCACTTGAGCGGTTATCAGTGATATCGATGCTTTCCATCCGTGGGCCCGCTTGGTCCATCACTACTTTTTGCCTGACAACACAAGAGAGGTTAATTTGACTTAGGAGGGGATTATTTTTTTTTGCTTGTAATACGGTATATATATATAGGTCATGCTCTAGGATGACACGCATGATACAGTTTGAGCACACACACATGCATGTGTAGCATGAATCCCTCCCATCGAGTCGAAGTGGCTAGTACAACGACACGTCATGAACCGATCTTGCTCTATGTAGGGAGCTAGTGTACAATTTTTGACCCACGCGCCACATCAATGTTGCGAAATGGTATTCAAACATGCATGCACGCATCATCTCCATACATATGCATGTAGTGGTTGCCTTCGAACGGTACACTCCCTCGCGTGGTTACCGGCGACAAGCCTATATATTCGTGGGCCTGTGTGGACATCCATGATCACCTTGACCGACAACAAGATAGGTTACCATGGCAAATTCTTCATTTGGTTCGTGTTATCGTAGTATAGGTCATGGTGAGATTCAGACCTAATTAAGTTTGAGCGCATATACTATGCACGCATGCATGCATGAATCCTGTCGTTGGCTTGAAGTGTGGTGTAACATACATATGCATCGTCAACCTAACCATCACTTAGTGTGGGGATTTCTAGTTTGAAATCACAGTGCCACATCAAAGTTGTTCCATTGTTACTTAAAAACACACCTCTCCATACATATGTTTGGGCCACATGCATGCGGTGGTTGTCTTCGGGGACTAGCTACTTGCGTGATTATTGGCGAGCTATCCCATCTCCGGGGTCGCATGTGTAACACCCCGGATGTAACTTTCCATATTTGTAACTCCAACTCTTGCCATTTTCGGCTATGTGTTATGATATTCCCTCCGTGATCGGGTTTTTTTTTCGTTTTGCATTTTGTTCATGTCATACATCTCATATCATGTCATCATGTGCATCTCATTTGCATACGTGTTCGTCTCATGCATCCGAGCATTTTCCCCGTTGTCCGTTTTGCAATCCGGCACTCCCACACGCACCGGCGCACCCCCTCTTGTCTCTTTTCGTGAGCGGGTGTTAAACGTTCTCGGAATGTACCGAGTCTTGCCAAGTGGCCTTGGTATACCACCGGTAGACCACCTATCAAGTTTCGTTCCATTTGGAGGTCGTTTGATGCTCCAACGGTTAACCGGGTAACCGCAAAGGGCTTTTGTGTGTTGCAGCAAAACCCCCCTCCAAACAGCCCAATAACCCATCTAAATCACTTCCATGCTCTCGGTCGTTCGATCACGATCGTGTGGGCGAAAACCGCACTCCATTTGGAGTCTCCTAGCTCCCTCTAGCTATAAATAGGTGACCCCCCCCCCCCCCGAAATTTTGGCAGATCAAACCCTAACCCTTCCCCTCTCCGCAGCCGGACGCGTCCGGTCCGGCCGAACGAACCCGCGCCGCCGCCCGCAGCCAACCGGAGGGCGCCACATCACCCATGCCCGCGCCCACTTCGCCGCCCGCCGCCGCAGCCCGCGGGGCCCGCGGGAGGCCCTCCCGACCCAGGTCGCGCGCCCCGGAGCCCACGCGCCGCCCGGCTCCGTCCGCTCCCCGCCGCCTCGCCCGAGCCCGCGGCTCCTTCCGCGCCTCCTGCCGGCCGCCCGTCGCCTCCTTCGCCGGTGCCTCGCCGGGCGAGAGCCCGCACCGACCGCCGCCGCCCCCGCGCGCGCCTCCGCGGATCCCCGCCACCGACTGCCGTCGCCGCGCCCCGAGGCGACCCGCGCCGCCGCCTCCTCCACTCCCTCCGGCCGCCCGGCCTCTCCTTCCTCCAACTCCGGCGAGCAGCCCCGGCCGTCCTCAGTTCGCGTGCCATGGATCTAGATCTGGGAATGTTGACTTTCCCCTCCCTTCGATTTCTGCTGTCCCGATTTACTCATATTCTGGAGCCCTGTTCATCACCTCATAACTCTTTGCATACTGCTCCGTTTCATGCGCATGATATATCGAAATGTCCATCACGAGATGCTCTTCATTGTGTTCCATTGTGCCATGCTCGTTTGAGTCCATCTTGATGCCCAAATCTCTGGTGCAAGAGTGCTATATGATGTTTACTGCTGTTACTTATCAGACTTGGTGTTTTGTTATTTTTGTTGCATTTGATGTGTGCATTTTATGGGCATGAGCTCTACAGGTGTTTTGATCTATGTCATTCCATAACTACAGAGGTGTATACCGTGTATTTTTGTGATCTATGTGGTGACTAGCACAAGCATGCAAACTAGGCTTTGTGATATTTCTGTTTCCAGGGACTTTGAATTTTGCCTAGTCCTTTACCTGCTATTATTTTGTTGCCATGTATCCATGTGCCTACAGTGAGATCCATGCTTTTTTTGGGTATGTTCAGTAAGGATGTTCTGTATATATACTTTTGTTCTATCCATCCGTGCCCCTGTTTGCAATTATGGAGTTCCCTAGCATGTCTCCATCTTGCTCTACTTTTGCTATAAAATATTTCTGGCAGAATGTTAACATGATATTCAATTTTGCCAAGGTTGTTGTAGTGGATCCATACATGCTATGAACTTTCTCTTTCCATGGTTAGCTTCATAAACATGCCATATTGCTGTAGGTATGCTTTTTTTGTCATGCATTGCTTTGTGATGAGTGAATCAAGCTCACCAAGATGCCTTCATAAATCTGTTAATGCCATGTTCTGTTTTTTGCCAAGTCTGAAACCTGTTAACGAAACTTGCTATGTTTACATGGGATCCATCATATATTCTGATCCTTTTTGGCTCACGGTCAGTAAGGGACTTTTGTTCTAGACATTTAGTAGTTTCACTCCATACTTTGTTGTTCTATGTTAAGTTCTTGTAGTATCTAGATTGCTTGCTCTGAACATTGCTTCCTGATGTTATTTCTGGCATGTCCAGTAATTTCACTAAGTCTGCGAAGCTGATATCTTTTGCACTTTTTCCATGCTTGTTTGAATCTGTTATGTTGTGATCTAGCCGTAGCTCATTGTTCATCTTTTATCAAGCATCTCCTTTAGATTACTATCATATGCTTTGTTGCTATGTTGGAGTGCTGTAGCATAGTTACTTGATGTATTCTAAGTGCTATCATGCTGTTAATCGCAGAATCGTGTCATTCTTGTTTTGCTTGCCATTTGCAAACCGTGCATCCGTTTCCGGTGATCTTTATATCGATTTCGACTGAAATCATCTCCTCTTTCCAGTGGAACACTTGAATTGCCAAGTTACTGCCTTGTTCATCCTTTTTCTTCCGGAGCACGCATACGCATCGCATATCATATCTCGCATATCATGCATGTATTGCATCATGTTGCTTGTGCATTTCTTGTGATTGATTGTGGTTCCATTGCTTGATGTGGGTAGAGCCAGGAGACGAGTTCGTGAACGAGTAACCTGTTGAGTACGCTTACGAGGATCAAGCTTTCGACAACTCTGAGAACCTTGCAGGCAAGATGACCATACCCTCGAAATCACTTCTTTGCTTTGCTACTTGTTCGTTCTATTACCATGCTGCGCTACTGTTGAGGATATAGCTACCGGTGTAATCCGCCCAAGATGGGCCGGGTTACGTTGCAACAGCTCTTCGTTCAGAAGCCCAAGGACAGGTTAAGGATGGCGGTTCAATAATGGGCCTAAGGCCTAGATGCGGCTTAAGGCCCGTAGTGATAACCCGCCGTTAAGGCATGACTTGTAGTGTAAGGCAAGAATAGTTAAGAGTCCGAGCCGGACACTGTTTATAAGCCGGCCGGGTCTCTGAGAGCCGTTGGGCGTTAACCTCTCTATATAAAGAGACGACCCAGCGGCGGTTCAGGACAAGTAAGATCAGATCGATAACTAGGCGCAACAGTTTAGCTGCCTGGTCATCGAAACCTCAAGTAATCCAACCTCAACTGGAGTAGGCTTTTACCTTCACCGTAAGGGGCCGAACCAGTATAATCCTCGTGTCCTTTGTCCCGTTTAACCCCCTTAAGCTTCCTAGTTGTGATGGCTCCACGACTAAGTCCTTGCACGAGGACATCTGCCGTGACAATTCCACGGCAGTTGGCGCCCACCGTGGGGCCAGCGCACGGTGGATTTGAGTTCTTGAAGGGCAGAATCCACGTTGGTGCCCACAACAATTGGCTCAAGGGATATGCTGTAGGCCGGATGACCAAGAGTCGTCGCGGCAAGCTCTACATCGACGACCCAGGCTGCGCCCCGACGCCGGCTCAATTGAGTACGGGTACCGGGTCCCCTTCGGCGGAATCCACGTTTTCATTGGCAAGATTGGCGGGTCGGGCCCTGAGCCGGACCTCTGCGCCGACCTCATCAAGATGGCTCAGCGCGCGAGACCCACCCGGACTCTGCCTGCCTTGAAGCGTCCTTTCGTGGGATGTGTCCATGGAGGACTCTCTGAAGGATCTGGATCTGGCGATGAGATGGCCGCTCGCTCTGACGGCGAGTCGTCCACAGACGAGACCAACTCGTTATATCAACTTCAAGATGGCAGGCTCAGGGGTTGTTCCGACGGCAGCAGTATTCCGGACCCCTTTGAACCGCCGAGCCGGGTTGGAATCTTCATGGCCGGCGCACAAGCTGTTCAAAACTCCGCCACTGGGGCAGGAGGCCCTCTGCACTCGCCGGCTCAGGTGCTGATGGATCTCACGGACAAGATGACGGCCCTGTTAACTGCTACGGTCGTGCCAGCGGATCAAGCTCAACATGATGCGGAGGTGGCGCAGTTAAAGCTGGATATAGCAAGAGCCAAGGAAGATCTGGCAGCGGAAGGGATCAGGATGGCTGCAGAGCGGGCGGCTCTCGACGCCCAGACTCAGCTGATTCAGGCGCAGTCTTTCCGGCTCACGATGGATCAGAACGCATCCAATGAGATCATGAGAAGGAGGCATCAGAAGGCTCAATCTTGACTCCCTCCAGTTTACGATCCTCGAAACCTCTTCAACACGCCTGGTGCAGGGCCCAGTAACCCGCCAGAAATCACGGCACCCGGAGCTGGAACGCCGATTCAACCGCAAGTGATGGGGCCTCCCCGTGTGAACACTGCCCCGCCTCAATACGTGCCTATACCACCGGGTCATTATGCCAACCCGTTGGAAAACATGATCGCCGCAGCGGCGAGGCTGGCGGCTCTCCCAGTCGAGGGCGACTCTCCGACGGCGGTCGAAACCCGCCGGGTCAGAGAACTTCTTCGGATGGCTCTGGCGCAACAGGAGGCATATTCATATAGCCGAGGCAGGATTCATTCAACCCCTCGTCCAGGCCGGAGCCCAAGTTATAGCAGACACATGGTTTCAGCGACCGGCTCAAGTAACGTCCGGCGCCGTGACTTGCCAGCTGGCCACGGCCCGGCACATAATGGAGCCTTTAACGCGGTAGACCAAGTAGAGCACAACAAGAGGCAGAGCAGGCACCTCATCTGACGGCTTACCAGCCCCTCCTGGTTTACCCGACGGCTTCTATCGAGGCGGGCATACCTACGAGGACCGGAGGTGTCCCTTGTCTGGTGCCGGCTCTCCGTAATGAACGTCTGCCCAAGGATTTCAAAGGACCTAGGAAGGTACCTAATTTCACGGCTGATTTACAACCCGGAGCATGGATCGAGAGCTACGAGATGGCTATGGAGTTGCTAGCGGCAATGGCAAATACTTCACCATGATGTTGGATGGGACTGCCCGCACTTGGTTGAAAGGACTGCCGCCTAATTCTATCGGGTCATGGGCAGAACTAAAAGCCCGATTCATCCAAAACTTCAAAGATACATGTAGGCAATCTATGTCAATTGTGTATTTGACTAACTGCAAGCAGCAAGAGGGCAAATCTACAACCCATTGGGTTCGCCGGGTCAAAGAGATAATACATTCGTCTGATAAGATGGATGCCGGCTCTGCAGTCTTAATGTTGGAGCAAAATTGTCGTTTTGCGCCCCTGAAGATGAAGCTCGGGCGGCTAAAGCACGATTGCAATGATATGGGTACGCTGATGGCGGCTCTGGTCAA
Organism: Triticum aestivum; assembly: GCF_018294505.1. NCBI lineage: Eukaryota > Viridiplantae > Streptophyta > Magnoliopsida > Poales > Poaceae > Triticum > Triticum aestivum. The sequence goes on along the minus strand of NC_057805.1, from coordinate 125,551,665 downwards.
GTACGCCGACTCTGATAGTACCAAGGATCCCGCGTCTGATGATGAAAGGACAGGGAAGGGAAAGAAGAATGGCAATGGCAAGGGCCCTCAGCATAACCCAGTGAACCAGGGAGGTAACAAACGCAAGGCTGATGGCAGTATGGAGTTTGTGGCCAACGCCAATGCGCAGGGTAACAACCACTGACGTAAGGGGAGACCACCTCCCCGAGCCGGCGGGTCAGGCCCGACGCTTGAGCAGTTGTTGAATGAGCCCTGTCCAAGGCATGGCTCTAGGGAGAAGCCGGCCACTCATCTATGGAAGGACTGCGCAATCATGAAAGCCTTCAAAAATTCCAACGCTTTTAATGGCAACAATGGGCAGGGCGGCGGCTCAGGCGCTGGCGGCTTTCATGGCCCGGGCGGCGGCTCAAATTCCAATTCTCAGAATTTTCAAGGGGGTTTTAATCAACAACCCGGCCAGGGTAATCAGCAGCAGGGGGGATACCAGACCAATCCAAAGCAGCTCAATGGTGGACAGTATCATGTGTTTACTACCAGTCTGTGCAAGCGAGACCAGAAGCTTCATAAGAGGGCTGTAAACGCTGTTGAGCCGGTGGTTCCCCGCTATTTAAGATGGTCTGAGCAGCCTATTGTATGGAGTAGGGAAGATCACCCTCCTCGGGTTGATAATCCGGGTCACCTGGCCTTGGTGGTGGCTCCTCAGGTTGGGGGGTATAAATTCACTAAAGTGCTCATGGACGGAGGCAGCAGCATCAACATCCTCTATTATGAGACCTTCCGTCATATGGGATTAACTGATAAAAACCTCAGCCAGTCCAACACTGTTTTCCATGGGGTGGTGCCCGGTAAGTCGGCGTATCCAGTCGCTAAGATCGAGCTGGAAGTAGCCTTTGGAGATGAGTACAACTATAGGGCGGAAAAACTGACTTTTGAGGTGGTTAAAATAAGAAGCCTATACCATGCTCTATTTGGGCGGCCGGCTTACGCCAAGTTCATGGCACGGCCGTGTTACGTATACTTGCAGCTCAAGATGTCGGGTCACAATGGCACCATTACGATTCACGGCAGCCGAAAGATAGCTTTGGAGTGCGAGGAAGGTGACGCTGCTTACGCTGAATCTGTTTGTGCAACAGAGGAGTTGAAGTTTTACAAGGATAATGTTGACCCGGCGGATATGACGTCTTTGAAAAACCCAACCACGGAGCATGAGCCGGTAATGAAATTTAAGTCGGCCGATGAGACTAAACTTGTTGACTTTGTTCCAGGTGACTCATCTAAGCAGTTCAGCATCAGTGCCAATCTGGATCCGAAATAGGAAGGCGCGCTCATCGAGTTCATCCGTGAGAACAGGGACATCTTTGCATGGAAACCTTCTGACATGCCGGGTGTACCAAGAGACCTCGCTGAGCACACTCTCAATATTGATCCGAAATTTAAGCCAGTCAGGCAATTCCTCCGGCGGTTTAATGAGGAGAGGCAGAAAGCCATTGGTGAGGAGGTAGCCCCGCTCTTGGCGGCCGGGTTTATCGTCGAAGTGTTTCATCCAGAATGGTTAGCTAACCCGGTGCTCGTGCTCAAGAAGAATGGCACCTGGCGTATGTGTGTGGACTATACGGATTTAAACAAGGCTTGTCTGGCTGATCCTTTTGCTCTCCCCCGTATTGATCAAATTATTGATGCTACGGCAGGTTGTGAGCGTTTGAGTTTTTTGGATGCGTACTCTGGTTACCATCAGATCAAAATGGCTGTTAAGGACCATGAGAAGACGGCGTTCATTACTCCCTTTGGAGCCTTCTGTTATGTGTCTATGCCTTTTGGGCTCAAGAGCGCACAGGCGACTTACCAGCGTTGCGTGCAGAATTGTCTTCATAATCAGATTGGGCGCAACGTTCATGCCTATGTGGATGATATTGTGGTCAAATCCAGAGAGAAGGAGACCTTGATAGATGATCTGAGAGAGACCTTCGATAATATCCGGGTCTACAAGATGATGCTTAACCCGGCCAAGTGCGTTTTTGGTGTTCCTGCAGGCAAGCTCTTGGGTTTTCTGGTTTCTCACAGAGGTATTGAAGCTAACCCGGAGAAGATCAAGGCAATCACCTCTCTGGCTAAGCCGGCGTGCATAAATGACGTCCAGCGGCTGGCGGGTCGCATCGCTGCTTTGAGTCGGTTTATACGCCGGTTAGGTGAAAAGGCTATGCCACTATATCACATGATGAAGAAAACAGATGACTTCGTCTGGAATGATGCTGCTAATGCTGCTTTTGAGGATTTGAAAAGACAGCTGGCTGAGCCGCCAGTCCTTGCTGCTCCTATCGATAAGGAGCCCTTGTTGTTGTATGTAGCCGCTAACACACGAGCCGTCAGTGTGGCTGTGGTGGTGGAGCGTAAGGAGGCGGGTAAGGAGCATCCGGTTCAGCGGCCGGTTTACTACATCAGTGAAGTACTTATTGAGTCTAAGCAACGGTATCCGCATTGGCAGAAGCTTGTTTATGGGGTGTTCATGGCAAGCCGGAAGCTTAAGCATTATTTCCAAGGCCACCCTATCACTGTGGTTAGTTCTGCTCCCCTAGGAGATATCATCCAAAACAGAGAAGCCACAGGAAGAGTTGCTAAGTGGGCCATAGAACTTGGGCCTCATGGTCTAAAGTACGTGCCACGCACTGCTATCAAATCTCAAGCATTGGTGGATTTCATCAACAATTGGACAGAGCTGCAGGTGCCTGAAGAGAAACCGGATAATACATACTGGACTATTCACATCGACGGATCCAGGCAATTGGAGGGCTCGGGGGCTGGAGTTGTGTTAGCTTCCCCTCGAGGTTACAAGTTTTGTTATGTACTATGGTTGATGTTTCCCTGTACTAACAATGCAGCTGAGTACGAGGCCTTGCTCCATGGTCTTCGGATGGCTAAGGAGATGAGCTTAAGCCGGGTAAGGTGCTTTGGCGACTCAGATTTGGTGGCCCAACAAGTGTCAGGCAAGTGGGATTCCAAGGACCCCCTCATGGCGGCTTATCGCCGCGAAGTTGATGCCATTGCTAGACATTTTCAGGGTTATCAAGTAGAAAACATCGATCGCAGAAAGAACGATGCGGCTGATGCATTAAGCCGGCTGGGCTCTCAGCGAAAGCCGGTGCCGCCTAATACTTTCTTGGGTGTTCTCCATAACCCTTCTGTCAAGTTGCCTACAGAGGAAGACTTGGCTGTTCCTGACCCAGAAGCACAGTTGGTGGCGGCTCTCCACGTTATCCCAGATTGGACAGTGCCATACTTGGATTACATGACCCGGGGAGAATTGCCTGAGGAGGAAACTTTGGCCAGACAAATAACCCGGCGGTCTAAGTCAATGATAATTATCAATGGCAAGCTGCATCATCGCAGTGTCACTGGACCTTTTAGCGTTGTGTTTCCTCTGAGGAAGGTCAAGAAATTTTATGTGAAATTCACGAGGGGGATTGTGGCCATCATGCCGGCTCAAAATCCCTTGTGGCCAAGGCTTTTCATCATGGTTTTTATTGGCTGACGGCTCATGCTGATGCAGAGGGCTTGGTCAGTACGTGTGACGGTTGTCAAAGGTTCTCAAGACGGGCTCATGTGCCTGCTCAAGAGTTGAGGATGATTCCAATCACTTGGCCGTTTGCAGTCTGGGGGCTTGATATGGTTGGGCCTTTCAAAAGGTCCAAATATAAGAAGACCCACCTCTTGGTGGCGGTTGACAAGTTCACAAAGTGGGTTGAGGTAGAGCCAGTTAGTAAGTGTGACGCAGCCACGGCGGTTCAGTTCATGAAAAGGTGATATTTCGCTTTGGTTTTCCACACAGCATTATAACTGACAATGGTACCAATCTTTCTAAAGGCGCCATGGAGGAATTTTGTCAGCGAGAGCATATTCGGCTTGATGTCTCATCAGTGGCTCACCCTCAATCCAATGGTCAAGCTGAGAGAGCCAATCAGGAAATCTTGAAGGGCATCAAGCCCCGGCTTTTGGTTCCTTTGCAACGGACGGCGGGTTGTTGGGTGGAGGAGTTACCTTCCGTATTATGGAGCACCAATACTACTCCTAACAGGTCTACGGGTTACATGCCTTTCTTCATGATTTACGGAGCTGTGGCGGTCCTCCCTAGCGACATCCATCATGATTCGCCTCGAGTGACGGCTTATGTTGAGGCGGATAATGAGCAAGCACGTCAAGATGCTCTTGACTTGTTGGACGAACAGCGTGACGTAGCAGCAGCTCGCTTGGCGATTTACCAACAAGACCTGCGCCGCTATCACAGCCGCCGGGTTAAGTCCAGGGTCTTTCAGGAAGGTGATTTCGTGCTCCGGCTCATCCAGGATCAAACAGATGCACACAAGCTATCCCCACCTTGGGAAGGGCCCTTTGTGGTCAGCAAGAACTTGCACAACGGGTCATACTACCTTATCAATGTTCGGGAGCACAAAGATTCATGTAAGTCAGAGGAGGAGACCCGCCGGCCATTGAACATAGCTCAGCTTCGGCCTTATTACACTTGAGCCATCGGCTCTCATAATGTACATATTTCTATAGCCATGTATATATTGTGATAACTAATAAAGCAGGACCTCTGTCCTTTTTTCCTCCAAAGGTAAGTGTATCATTGTCATTTTCATTGTAAGATTACATGGTCACTTGGAGGATGATCCGGCTTATGATCGTATTCGAATCTAGCCGTTAAAAATATGATCACTTGGGGGCTTCCTGTTCAAACATAGGTCGTATTTGAACCAAAGAGAACATAGCTGTCGATACCCACTTGATTGGCATATTGCCGAGCTCATTGGGGATTTTTTTTATCATATTTGAATCATAGCTCAACCCCCTTTGGGAACCGACATGGATCGTATTCAAATCAGCGTCGTTAAACAACTCTCAAGGTCATTTGGGGGCTTCCTGTTCAAACATGGGTCATATTCAAACCAAAGAGAACATAGCTGTCGGTACCCTCTTGATCGGCAACGCCAAAGCCACTGGGGGTTATATGATCGCATACGAATCTTAGCTTAACCCCTTTGGGACGGTTCGCTGGTCGTATTCGAATCAGAAGCCCCTAAATTCTTGAGGTCTCTTGGTTTGCAAACTAGTTCTTTGATGATATCAAAAACATTCAAGGGTGGTTCCTATTCCACCGGCTTAATTTTCATTAATAATGTGCTGGTGAACCGGAGTCGAGTTCTCAACCTCATTATTCGGATTACATAAACCGGAAGTGTATTTGAAGGCTCGCAGGTATGTTGTTATGGTTATCTCGAAGATATAATTGAGAGCCGGTTTATTATGACTTTGATTCATATTCCGGGTTACATGTAAAATATATGACTCTCCATCCGGTAAGCCGCCTAGAGACTTGTGATTTGTTTTCTATGCAGGTCAATTAAAAGACAGCTCTTTAAACTTAAGTTAAGCAGAGGATCAAACATAACCCGGGAGGATATAAAGGGGCAGTGTAAATAGAGTTAAGCACTACACACGTGCACGATGGCACGACAAAATTAAATGTTCGTCCTACTCTATTACAGGACTCCCCGAGTCCAAAAGGTGAGGCATTGTTTTTGAGACATAACCATGAGCCGCCTAAGAAATCACAGGTGCTTGTTGGGCTGAAGCTTCCGGCTCATCCCTCTCCGCTCCTCCGGCTATTTCCATGTCCTGGAAGGTTGATGATTTCCAGTCAATGCCACTCAAGGCTTCAAATTGAGCTTCATCATCAATTAACCCGACTGGGTTAACTTCAGGGGCGAAGGTATGCTTACGAGTCGGGGCAATCAGGCTGACTGCTTCATAACGAGGTGTTGGGATCCTCTGATTCTCCGCATCGTAGCCCAGTTGATATTTGGTAAGGTCTGTGTCATTACCAATCAAGGTGGCCACCGGGCGTACGTTCTTCACAGAAGCGGCGAAGTCTTTCTGGTCAAAGGGAGTGCCATCTTCCTTCAAGCTAGGATACCCAAGGGCGATGTCGGCCGGGTCTAGCTCTGGTAGAAATGCCTTGGCCCGGCTTAGAGCGGCTATGGCTCCGGCTCTTGCAGAAGCTCGTCTTAATTCTTGGAAGCGTTGAGGAAGCACGGCAAGCCGCCTGAGTACATCCACCAGATGAGTGGGAACTTCGTTTGACAGAGCCACAACGGCTAAGGCACGTTGTGACCCAGTGTAAAGTTGTTCTACCAAGGTGTAAACCGCCTTCAGCTTGGTCAGCACGTTCTAGTTGAGATTGGAACTCCTGGGACCTGCATTACAAAGTCAGGTGAGCTGATGGAAATTGAGATACTTATGGGAAATGAACGATGTAAACTAGTTAGAAACTTGCAGAGTAACTTACCAAAGATTGCGGAGACCATCTGAGATACATGGCGTTTTAAGCCGGTTAGCTCAGCGGTTCTTTCAGTAAGAGTGGCCTCCGCTTGTTCGGCCCGGCTGAGCAAAGCAGTCTTTTCATCCGCCCAGGCTTTTCTTTCTGCTTCAAACTTTTTCTTCAGTTTCTCTTGTGCAGATACACTGAATTCAAATTTGGAGTTGGCCTTTTGAGTTTCACTTTCCTGAGTCTTCAGGCGGTTCTTCAGATCAGAGATTTCCGATTCAAATTTCTTACCGACGGCCTGTACAAATTCCGGGTTACAGTTAGGGTGATTATAATGCAACATTAAGTCCCAAGCACTTTGCAAGCAAAGGCACTTAGCACTTGGGGGCTAATGTATGCTGAAGAGCTCTATTTATAGTGTCGGATCATGAAAATAAGTTCCAAGCACTTTGCAGGCAAAGGTACTCGGCACTTGGGGGCTAATGTATAAAGTTGCTCAACTACTTGATTAAAATAAGGTAAGGACCGGTTCAACTATGCTGTTTAACCCGGCCCTTGAGTGTTACCAGGTAAGCCGGTTTTCTTGCAGTGATTATTAAGCCGGTATTAAGTCTACAACATATTTCATCATAAATAATAGACTTGGGGGCTGGCATGGTAAGGATGACTATGGAGTAAGCAAGAGAGTCATACCTTAGACTTTTGCTGTATTTGCTTCACCATATCAATTTCCAGGTCCCGGCTGTTGTGCACTTGATTAATATAGCCAGTGACAATATCTCCAATGCTCAGATTGGCATAATCAGTGATGTCCAGCCTGGCCTTGCGGCGTGCCAGCAGTTCTTCCTTGGCAGAGTACCTAGCCAACACGATGGGTCTTCCCGGTTCAACATACTCAGTCCGGGTAATTACAACATCCGGTCATCTGGATGAGCCGGGCTGGGGATCTCCGGGTTGTCAGAACCTTCCATAACTTGCTCATCGGATGGAGCAGTGGTGGTTTCAGGAGCTGGTGCAGACGGCGGCTCATGAGTAGAAGCATCAGGTTCAGTCAGGACCGGTTCTTCGACCGGCTTATTTTTCTTCGCCCTCTGGCTGGGCTTTACTTGTACACTGAAAGTCAAAGGGTTAGTGCAAAAACATAAGTAAGATAAGCACAAAATAAGCGGATCATCATTACCCGGGTGCGGTTTTGAAAGCCGGCAAGCTAGACTGCATGGAGTCGCCGGAGGAAGGTGAAGTTCCCTGATAGTTTGAATCAGAAGAATTGAGTGGTTGACGAGTGACGCCCGCCAAAGGATGAAAAGGATATAAGTTGGACATAACCTCAGTCCGGCGATTCCTTGATGCTTCGGGTAAGCCGGAGGAGAGGTTTGCATCCTTGCTGGTCCGGGTCTGCCTCCGACTTTCATGAATCTGTCGCTTCAAAAGAAATTGAGGATCTTGATAAGCTAAAGGATGTGAAAATCTTACTTTCCGGGTTACTCTTCGGACTTTCAGTCTTGGCAAGGGCTCCGAGTCGGAGGAAATTATAGTTACCTCTTCAATCATTTCATGACTCGTTCCGGTGTCCTCCTGCTGATAATCCATGTCAATAAGATGGTTAAAAAAGGAGCCTAAAGAATCAAGGGCTACCTCTGACTCGGAGGTGTCTTCCAGGTGAAGCAGGTCCGAGGCGCTAGGTTTACTCCCCTTCTTGCAGGGAACGGCTTTCCTGGCGGCTTTTTTAACCTTTCTGGCTTTTTTAGTAGCTTCATGGTCATACCTGATCTTCCAGAATTTATCATTAGCCTGTAAAATACAACAAAGGTTTTTGAAGTTAAGACAAAATCGTTAAAATGGAAGGTGAGGTGTACAGGTCAATAGCTTACCGCTGGGGCCGGGTTAGCCTTGCAGAAGGGGCTTAAGCCTGTCCTCCCGCAATCTGCCAGGCTCTCGTTCAGAAGAGACTTGTTCATATCATCAATGACGTCCTCAGGTAAGTCGTCGGGACTGTGCCGAAGAGGATCATCCTTCCGGCCGGTATAATCGCACATTAAGCCAGGGCGGCGGCTTAAAGGAATCACCCGCCAGGCAATCCAGACCCGGACCATATCAATGCCATTCAGGCCGTTCCCCAGAAGAGATTTGATTTTGTTGATGGTAGGAATAAGTGGTTGACGTTCAGCTTGAGATAGTTTGTCTGGCAGGGGGTGATTTGACTCCAGACGCAGGGCGTGAAAGCCGGTCAGAGGGTTCTCATCAGCCAGAGAAGTATCTTGGCAGTAGAACCATGTGTGGTTCGAAACTTTGGGGTGGCTTGGCGGCTCAGCATAAGGGAAGAGACAATCTCTCTGTCGTTGGCTTGAGATTCCACCGAGTTCCAAGCTAGGCCCGTTGGCACATTCATTCTGGCGGTTCAGATAAAATAACTCCCTAAAGAGTAGCAAGCTGGGCTCTTCTCCAAGGTACACCTCACAAAACACTTGGAAGTTACAAATGTTCGACACGGAATTGGGTCCAATGTCTTGAGGTCGCAGGTCGAAAAAGTGCAGAACATCTCAGAAGAATTTTGAGCCAGGAGGAGCAAAGCCCCGGCTCATGTGATCGGCAAATATGACAACCTCTCCGTCCTTGGGTTGAGGTCTCTCTTCGGACGGGTCAGGAGCACGATAGGACATGACCTCTTTCTTGGGCAGGTAACCCGTTTTCACGAAGTCAGCTAAGGTGCTATCAGTAACGTTGGATCTAATCCAGTTGCACGTAATGGGCGCTTTGGGAGCCTTGGGCGGCATTGTGAAGGATGGAAGCCTATGACAAAATAAAAATTCCGGTTCAAATTTAAGCCAGAGGAAAATTTTGGTTCAGTATTTAAGGAGGCGGCTTATGAAGGGGCTTAATGGCATATGGCCAATTGTGTCGGGTTATTTCAGCCGCTATGGATACCGTGAGCAACTAAGTTATTTGACTCTGTTATGGATGACCCGGAATATTAATGAAGCATAGCCTTTTTTTAAGCCGGTGATATGAGCCGCCATAGCTAACAGATGCAATTTTTGCCTAAGTGTTGCGCAAACAAGTTTCACAGATTGCAGTAATTATTTTGGATCAAACGGTCGTCCAGAAAGGAAAATTCTCCAGACCTAAAAACTGGCACAGAGAAGTTCATAAGTCCTAATGAGGTCTTTTTGCAAGCAAAAGGGATCTGCTAGTATTGGAAATAGGTGCGAAACCACTACCGCAGGAGTTTTATACTGTTCTTCGAATCAAAAGAAGTCGTGGTGGAAGAACTATGAAAGAACAGAGATGAACTACGAAGAACAGGGAGGAACGCAGAAACCTAATGCGGATCTGATGTTTGCGAAGAAGAGGACTTACAGTTGCAGCTTCACTGCGGAGAGTCGCCGCCGTTCTCTGGACTAGCTTAGGTTGATGCAGCGGCCGAGGCTGAGGAAGGCGGGAGGCGCGGCAGCGGCGGCGGAGCTCGGGCTCTGAGGTTTTGAGAGGAGGAAGACCATGGAAAGGGAGGAGTGAGAGAGGACCCGGTCGGGCCTATTTATAAGGGACGGCTGTTAAGTGGGCGCGAGAAACGAGGAGGCTGAAGACATGATTATCCAGCTGCAGTGGCGCCTCGATTTTCGAGATAGTTATTAAGATAAGGATCCGTTCAGATACGTTGGACGGAACGTGCATTAATGGCGGATGACGTCACGGCGGGTTACCGAGAATCCAGAAGATGACGTCATGGCGGGTTATAACCTTCGCGCAAACAGAAGCCGGAAGATTTTCTCTTAAGATATTGAAGATTGACATGAACCGGTTCAAATCAATCTGGGGCCTAATGTTGAGGATATAGCTACCGGTGTAACCCGCCCAAGATGGGCCGGGTTACATTGCAACAGCTCTTCGTTCAGAAGCCCAAGGACAGGTTAAGGATGGCGGTTCAATAATGGGCTTAAGGCCTAGAGGCGGCTTAAGGCCCGTAGTGATAACCCGCCGTTAAGGCATGACTTGTAGTGTAAGGCAAGAATAGTTAAGAGTCCGAGCCGGACACTGTTTATAAGTCGGCCGGGTCTCTGAGAGCCGCTGGGCGTTAACCTCTCTATATAAAGAGACGACCCAGCGGCGCTTTAGGACAAGTAAGATCAGATCGATAACTAGGCGCAGCGGTTTAGCTCCCTGGTCATCGAAACCCCAGGTAATCCAACCACAACTGGAGTAGGCTTTTACCTTCACCGTAAGGGGCCGAACCAGTATAATCCCCGTGTCCATTGTCCCGTTTAACCCATTTAAGCTTCCTAGTTGTGATGACTCCACGACTAAGTCCTTGCATGAGGACATCTGCCGTGACAATTCCACGACAGCTACCTACCACTTGCTATATCATGCCTCCCATATTGCCATGTCAAGCCTCTAACCATTCTTTCCTAGCAAACCATTGTTTGGCTAAGTTACTGCTTTTGCTCAGCCCTTCTTATAGCGTTGCTAGTTGCAGGTGAAGTTGAAGTTGGTTCCATGTTGGAACATGGATATTTTGGAATATCGCAATATCTCTTATTTAATTAATGCATCTATATATTTGGTAAAGGGTGGAAGGCTCGGCCTTATGCCTGGTGTTTTGTTCCACTCTTGCCGCCCTAGTTTCCGTCATACCGGGATTATGTTCCTTGAGTTTGCATTCCTTACGCGGTTGGGTGATTTATGGGACCCCCTTGACAGTTCGCCTTGAATAAAACTCCTCCAGCAAGGCCCAACCTTGGTTTTACCATTTGCCACATAAGCCTTCTTCCCTCGGGTTTTCGCGAGCCCGAGGGTCATCTTTATTTAAACCCCCGGGCCAGTGTTCCTCTGAGTGCTGGTCCAAACTAGAGCCCTTTGCAGCGCCACCTCGGGGAAACTTGAGGCCTGGTTTTAGTTGTACGAACTGCTCATCCGGTGTGCCCTGAGAACGAGATATGTGCAGCTCCTATCGGGATTTGTCGGCACATTCGGGCGGCTTTGCTGGTCTTGTTTTACCATTGTCGAAATGTCTTGTAAACCGGGATTCCGAGACTGATCAGGTCTTCCCGGGAGAAGGTATCCTTCGTTGACCGTGAGAGCTTATAATGGGCTAAGTTGGGACACCCCTTCAGGGTATTATCTTTCGAAAGCCGTGCCCGCGGTTATGAGGCAGATGGAATTTGTTAATGTCCGGTTGTAGAGAACTTGTCACTTGACTTAATTAAAATACATCAACCATGTGTGTAGCCATGATGGTCTCTTTTCGGCGCAGTCCAGGAAGTGAACACGGTTTGAGTTATGTATGAACGTAAGTAGTTTCAGGATCACTTCTTGATCATTTCTAGCTTCGCGACCATTGCATTGCTTCTCTTCTCGCTCTCATTTGCGTATGTTAGCCACCATATGCTTAGTGCTTGCTGCAGCTCCACCTCATTACACCATCCATTCCTACAAGCTTAAATAGTCTTGATCTCGCGGGTGTGAGATTCCTGAGTCCTTGTGACTCACAGATTCTACCAAAACAGTTGCAGGTGCCGACGATACCAGTGCAGATGACGCAACTGAGCTCAAGTGGGAGTTTGACGAGGAACGTGGTCGTTACTATGTTTCGTTTCCTGATGATCAGTAGTGGAGCCCAGTTGGGACGATCGGGGATCTAGCATTTGGGGTTATCTTATTTTCATTTGGATTTGACCGTAGTCGGTCTATGTGTGGATTTTGGATGATGTATGAATTAAATTATGTTTTGTGTGAAGTGGCGATTGTAAGCCAACTCTCGTTATCTCATTCTTGTTCATTACATGGGATTGTGTGAAGATGACCCTTCTTGCGACAATACCTACAATGCGGTTATGCCTCTAAGTCGTGCCTCGACACGTGGGAGATATAGCCGCATCGTGGGCGTTACAAGTTGGTAATCAGAGCCATCCCCGACTTAGGAGCCCCCTGCTTGATCGAATCGCTGGCATTGTTGAGTCTAGAGCAAAATGTTTTGAGTCTTAGGATTATATATATCAGAGAGTCGGATTCTTTTTACTCCTCAGTCCCTTCGTCGCTCTGGTTAGGCCTCCTGACGTAGAAGTTTTGACTCTTCTGTCCTCAAATTTCACAAAAAAAATTTAGGATCACGCGGGTATCTTGGAATCATTCCGATGGTTTTGTGACGAGAACATTGTTCTTGGTGCCTCCTGACATTTAGGGGTTGTGGCAGTGTCCCGGGGAGTTGAGCTCCGAGGTGTTGTCGTCACAATTTTATCGTTGCAGTTCTGGAATACCTGAGTTTCGCCGACATCGAAAATCTCTTTTATGCAGTTGTTGGTGAGATCACCTCGACGCCACCCAGTACTGGGGCGGGAGTTCGGGAGTATTGCCATAACTCGTATAACGGATGCTTTTTGAAGGTTGAGGTACACGATTTCCGAAGGTTTCTTGGTTATGTGTTGACGGATGGATACAGCTGGATCTAGGGATTGCTAGTTTGGGTGATATATTTTGTGTCCCCTGTATCCCCAACACCAGATTGCATAACCAGAAAGTTTCGGGAGTTTATAGGTGGGATTCAAGTAGCTCTTAGCATTTCTTCCCGCAGATATTTGGTTTGTGATTGGGTAATCCTTACCACTTATTTGTTCCACTCGTACCTTGTTATTTTATTCATCAATCTCTTATCAAGTGGCTTCTCACCTTAATGGAAGTGTGATGATTTACTATGGAATTCATTCGTTCATCCTCGTTCGAATGTTTATTGTGAAGACTATATGTTGCAATTTCTATCCGTTGATTCAACTTGTCTATTTGTCTAACAAGATGCTAACGGATGTCACCCTCTTCAGGATGGCTCCGCCAACGCGTCAGAATCCGGAACGCAATGAGGGGAGTCAGGCGAACCCTCCGCCACCACCTCCACCTCCGGAGGCATGGCAAGCTATCATGGCAGCCACCAACGCCAATGCTCAGATGATTTTGCAACTCTTGCAAGAGCGCACCCAAGGGCAAGGCAATCAAGGAAATCAAAGCCAAGGCAACAATCAGCCTCACTTCGCTACCCACAACCAGTTCCTCGCAAATCAGCCGAAGTCTTTCAGCTACTGTGCCGAGGCCACAGACGCCGATGATTGGCTCGTGGACATCAACAAGCATTTTGAATGTAGCAATGTCAGGCCTGAGGACTTTGTCAAGTTCGCTTCTTTTCAACTCAAGGATCAAGCTGCCGAGTGGTATCAACAATACAAAGATTCCAGAGGAGGTCGTGTGATTACCTGGGATGATTTCCGCCGAGACTTCAAAGCTCACCACATTCCACAAAGTGTTGTTGAGAGCAAGCATGAGGAGTTCCGCAATCTCAAGCAAGGCAGCATGTCCGTGTATCAATACAATACTCAGTTTCAGAAACTCGCTCGCTTCGCTAAGCAAGACGTTCCTGATGAAAGGAGCATGATTTGTCAATTCAGAGGTGGCCTCAGAGAAGATCTGCAATTACCTCTCGTGCTTTTTGAGCCGACCAAGTATGATGATTTCTACAATATGGCACTGAAGCAAGAGGATGCTCAGCTCAAGTGTGAGGCTTCTAAGAAGAGAGTCAGGGATGCAGTTCAGTCTTCTTCTTCCTCACTAGTGGCTGCTAAGCAACAGAAGTTCTGGTTGCCTCCTCCTCCTCCGTTTCGTCAGCCTTTCCAGCAGAAGAACAAAGGTGGCCATGGATCTTCCCACCCACCCAACCCTAGCTATCAGAACAAGTCTCGGAATCAAGCTCCAAAGTCGAATGCTCCTTATCATCGTCCACTCTCAGAGGTGAATTGCAACAAGTGTCAGCAGAAAGGTCACTATGCTAACAAGTGCTTCAACCAAAGGCGCCTTCCGCCTCCTCCTCCTGTGAGATCTTCCAGCAATGCAGTGGTCAAGCATAATACCAAGTCTGCAAAGGTGAACATGATGAATGCAGCTCAAGTGGAGGAATCTACTGATGTGTTAATGGGTAATCTCTCAGTTAATGACTTTCCTGCAAAAGTTCTTTTTGATACTGGTGCATCGCATTGTTTCATGTCAAGATCATTTGTTGCAAAGCATGATTTCATTTCGGAAATGTTGGAAAAACCCATGGGAGTTGTTTCTCGGGGCTCTTCTATGAGGGCTACCACAATGATTCCGGATGTTTCTATCAAGATGGGTAACTATAAATTTCTGTCTAAACCTTTTGTTCTTGGAGACTCTGATATTGTCTAATTCTCGGGATGGACTGGCTTTCTAAGCACAAGGCTCAACTTGATTGTGCTGCCAGGGAAATTAAATTGACACACTCTTCTGAGGATGTTATCATCTATGCCGCTCGTGATGAAACCATTCGGTTGTTTTCTCTCAATGAGAAGGGCGAGTTGGATGCTATTTCTCAAATTCCAGTCGTTTGTGAGTACCAAGATGTCTTTCCAGAAGAGCTTCCGGGTATGCGTCCTCACCGGCCAGTTGAGTTCGTTATCGATCTTGAGCCCGGCACGGAACCCGTTTGCAAGCGTCCTTACAAGCTTGGACCCAAGGAGCTGAAGGAATTGAAGAAACAGCTCGATCAACAAGAGCGTCTGGGTCCAATCAGACCGAGTTCATCTCCGTGGGGTTGTGGTGTTGTTTTTGTCCAGAAGAAGGATGGCACGGACCGACTTTGTGTCGACTACCGTCCATTGAACAAGAAGACAATCAAGAACAAGTGTCCACTTCCCAACATCAATGAGCTATTCTAGCAACTTAAAGGTGCTAAAGTATTCTCCAAGCTTGACCTCCGTATGGGTTATCATCAGATTCGCATTCGTGAAGAAGATATTCCCAAGACAGCATTCAGAACAAGCTTTGGTTCTTATGAATATACTGTCATGTCTTTCGGCCTTGTCAATGCTCCTCCAACGTTCTCTCGAATGATGAATTTCATCTTCAACCCCTATACCAATGAATTCGTCCTGGTGTATCTCGATGATATCTTGGTCTTCTCCAAGAATAAGAAGGATCATGCCAAACATTTGCGATTGGTGCTCGACAAGCTCAGAGAGTATCAATTCTATGCGAAGTTTTCCAAATGTGAGTTTTGGCTTGATGAAGTTCTTTACCTTGGTCATATCATCTCTGCCAAGGGCATCGCTGTTAATCCCGAGAAGGTGTCTGCAATTGTGAATTGGGAACCTCCTCAGAATGTCAAGCAGCTTCGCAGTTTCCTTAGTCTTGCAAGCTATTGCCGAAGATTCGTTGAGAATTTCTCTAAGATTGCAAAGCCTCTTTCCAACCTCCTCCACAAGCATGTGAAGTATGTCTGGACTCATGAGTGTGATGTTGCTTTCAACACTCTCAAAGAGAAACTTGTCACAGCTCCTGTCTTAACTCCTCCTGACGAATCCAAGCCATTTGAAGTTTTCTGTGATGCTTCTCTTCAAGGTCTCGGTGCTGTGTTAATGCAAGAGAAGAAAGTTGTGGCCTATACCTCTCGTCAGTTGAAGCCCAACAAAAAGAAATACCCCACTCACGATCTTGAGTTGGCGGCAGTTGTCCATGCATTAATAACATGGAGACATCTCTTGTTGGGAAGAAAAGTGGACATATTCACCGATCACAAGAGTCTCAAGTACATTTTCACTCAGCCCAACCTCAACCTCAGGCAAACTTGATGGGTCGAGATGATTCAAGAGTACAATCCGAGTATTGAATATACTCCAGGCAAGGCCAATGTCATTGCAGATGCTTTGAGCAGGAAGGCTTATTGCAACAGCTTAATTCTCAAGCCCTTCCAACCGGACCTTTGTGAAGCTTTCCGCAAACTGAATCTCCAAGTTGTTCCTCAAGGCTTTCTTGCCAACCTCATAGTCTCTCCTACTTTGGAAGATCAAATTCGTGAGGCACAACTCCTGGATACCATGGTGAAGAAGGTGAAACGTGGTATTGACAAGGGTCTTTCCAAATACAAGTGCTATCGCATTGATGACCGAGACACCTTATTCTTCGAGGACCGGATTGTGGTTCCTAAAGGTGATCTAAGGAAAGTCATTATGAACGAGGCGCACAATTCTCTTCTTTCCATTCATCCTGGAAGTACGAAGATGTACCATGACCTCAAGCAGTCGTATTGGTGGACTCGAATGAAGCGAGAAATCGCTCAATTCATGAATGGATGTGATGTCTGTCGAAGGGTGAAAGCAGAACACCAACGACCAGCTGGTCTCCTCCAACCTCTTGCTATCCCAGAATGGAAGTTTGATCATATCGAAATGGACTTCGTGACTGGATTTCCCAAGTCCAAGCGCGGAAATGATGCTATCTTCGTTGTCATCGACAAGCTTACTAAAGTGGCTCATTTCCTTCCAATCAAAGAATCTATCACAGCAGCTCAGTTGGCAGAGCTATACACCTCCAGGATTGTCTCCTTGCACGGCATTCCACAATTGATATCTTCAGATCGTGGAAGCATCTTCACTTCTAAGTTCTGGGACTCTTTCCAGAAGGCCATGGGCACCAACATTCGCTTCAGCACAGCTTTCCATCCTCAAACTAGTGGCCAAGTCGAGCGAGTCAATCAAATCCTTGAAGATATGCTCAGGGCTTGTGTCATTTCTTTTGGCATGAAGTGGGAAGATTGTCTTCCATATGCCGAGTTCTCCTACAACAATAGCTTCCAAGCGAGTTCGGGCAAGGCCCCATTCGAGATTCTATATGGCAGAAAGTGTCGTACTCCTCTCAATTGGTCAGAGACTGGTGAAGGCCAACTTCTTGGCAATGACTTAATCACAGAGGCTGAAGAAATGTGTAAATTCATCCGTGAAAATCTCAAAGCCGCGCAATCGCGCCAGAAGAGTTACTATGATAGCAAGCACCATGATGTGGCTTTCGAGATCGGAGACCATGTCTACCTCCGCGTCTCTCCAATGAAAGGCACGCGTCGCTTCGGTATCAAAGGGAAGCTTGCCCGTAGATACGTGGGGCCTTTCAAGATCATTGGCAAATGAGGCGACCTCGCCTATCAACTTGAGCTTCCTTCCAACTTCGCGAACGTGCACGATGTGTTCCACGTGTCACAGCTCCGCAAGTGCTTCAAGACGCCTGAGCGCACTATCAACTTCGAAGAGATTGACCTCCAAGAAGATTTGTCTTATCATGAGCACCCCGTTGCTATTCTTGAAAAAACTGAGCGCAAGACTCGCAACAAGTCAGTAAAATTCCTGAAAGTGAAGTGGTCGCACCATTCCGACCGGGAAGCCACCTGGGAACGCGAGGACCATCTCCGTTCCGTATATCCGGAGTTCTTTCAGTCCTAGATCTCGGGACGAGATCCTCTCGTAGTGGTGGAGTGTTGTAACACCCCGCATGTAAATTGCCATATTTGTAACTCCGACTCTTGCCATTTCCGGCTATGTGTTATGTTTTTCCCTCCGTTGTCAGGTTTTGTCTTTCGTTTTGTATTTTGTCTTGTCATGCATTTTCATATCATGTCATCATGTGCATTGCATTTGCATACGTGTTTGTCTCTTGCATCCGAGCATTTTCCCTGTTGTCCGTTTTCCAATCCGGCGCTCCTATCTCCTCCGGTGCACCCCTCTTGTTTTCTTTCATGTGCGTGTGTCAAACTTTCTCGGAATGGACCGAGGCTTGTCATGTGGCCCTAGTATACCACCCGAAGACTACCGGTCAAGTTTCGTTCCATTCGGAGGTCGTTTGGTACTCCAACGGTTAACCGGGCATCCGCAAAGTCCATTTGAGTGTCCAGCCAAAAACCCCTCTAAAACCAGCCCAAAACCCACCAAACTATCTTCCATGCTCTAGGTCGTTCGATCACGATCGTGTGGGCGAAAACCGCACCTCATTTGGAGTCTCCTAGCTCCCTCTACCTATAAAACTCCATCTCCCCCGAAAAACGGAATCGCAGACGAAACCCTAGAAACTCCCTCCGCGCCGCGCCGGACGCGTCCGCTCCGGCCGGACAACGTCCGCCGCGCCGCCCGACCAGTCCGGAGCCGCCACGTCGCCCGCCGTCCTCGCCCCGCCGCCGGCCCGCGAAGCCCTCAGCTGGCCCGCGCAGCCCGCGCGCGCCGCCGCCGCCCGACTCCGCTCGGGTCCCGTCGCCCCGCGGCCCGCCGCCTCCTCTTGTCTCTTTTTGTGAGCGGGT